>NC_074668.1:25284835-25382335 GCF_029448725.1 Salvelinus fontinalis | reverse complement strand
GGGCACGCTTCCAGTTCATCCCGAACGCAGTTGGCATTTCCACATGGCAAGAGGACAGCTTTCCACCAAAAGACGATTACTCCCAAGAAAGGATCCTTTGCCCAAGATACTGATGGAAGAACAGCTCAAAGTAGGACATTTTTATTATGATAAATCGTGTTTGTCGAAAAATATTAGTGGCTTAGGACGCCATGTTTTTTGACGTAGCTTCGCTTGGCGCAAACTGTATTGAAAAGTTAGGATAAATTAAAAAATGTAATTCCGCAATTGTATTAAGAATTAAATTGTCTATCAATCCCTGTCCACCCTATATTTTTTTGTCACGTTTATGAGTATTTATGTATAAGAGTAGATCACTGTCTAAGTGGCGCACGGACATTTTCTCACCAGCTTGGGTACATTTCACATTGTCTAACCATGATTTTGGTGGCTAAATATAAACATTTTCGATCAAACTCTATATGGATTGTGTAATATGATGTTACAGGAGTGTCATCTGAAGAATTCTGAGAAGGTTAGTGAAAAAATTAATATATTTTTGGCGATGTTGACGTTATCGCCCACTTTGGCTAGAATCAATGCTGGGCTGCTATGTGCTATGTGCTATGCTAATATAACGATTTATTGTGTTTTCGCTGTAAGACACTTAGAAAATCTGAAATATTGTCTGTATTCACAGGATCTGTGTCTTTCGATTAGTGTATGCTGTGTATTTTTACGAAATGTTTGATGATTAGTAAGTAGGTAAACACGTTGCTCATAGTAATTATTCTAGTCCATTTGTGACGGTGGGTGCAATTGTAACCTATGCCATCTACCTGAAATATGCACTTTTTTCTAACAAAACCTATCCCATACCATAAATATGTTATCAGACTGTCATCTGATGAGTTTTTTTCTTGGTTAGGGGCTATAAATATCTTAGTTTAGCCGAATTGGTGATAGCTACTGGTGTTGGTGGACAAATAAAAGATGGTGGATTATGCTAATGTGTTTTTAGGTAATAGATGTACATCTTTACATATTGTGTCTTCCCTGTAAAACATTTTAAAAATCGGACATGTTGGCTGGATTCACAAGATCTGTGTCTTTCATTAGCTGTATTGGACTTTAATGTGTGAAAGTTAAATATTTAAAAAAAATATTTTTTTTGAATTTCGCGGCACTGGTTTTTCAGTGGGGGGGGGGGGGGGGGGGGGGGGGGGGAGTGCCGCTAGCGGCACTCTCATCCTAGACAGGTTAACAACGAAAATCTGAGGACAAAGCTACCGCAATTCTATCAAGACATCTCCTGTGCTACACGTACCCTGGATCATTGCTACTCTCCCTGCCAGGACAGCTACAAGGCACTCTACTGTGCTACACGTACCCTGGATCATTGCTACTCTCCCTGTCAAGACAGCTACAAGACATCTCCTGTGCTACACGTACCCTGGATCATTGCTACTCTCCCTGCCAGGACAGCTACAAGGCACTCTCCTGCCATATCTTTGGCAAATCAGATCATGCCTCCATCCTTCTCCTCCCCACCTACAGGCAGAAACTTAAACAGGAAGCTTGTGTGGTAAGGACTGCTCAATGTTGGTCTGACCAATTGGAATCTATGCTTCAAGATTGTTTTGATTACGGGGACTGGGAAATGTTCCAGGTCGCCTCTACGAATAGTATCGATGTATACACTGACTTGGTGACTGGGTTCAAATCAAATCAGTCACATACACATATTTAGCAGATGTTATCGTGAGTGTAGCGAAATGCTTCCTCATCAGGAAGTGTATAGAGGATGTTGCTCCCACTGTGACTGGGTTCATCAGGAAGTGTATAGAGGTTGTTGTTCCCACTGTGACTGGATTCATCAGGAAGTGTATAGAGGATGTTGTTCCCACTGTGACTGGGTTCATCAGGAAGTGCATAGAGGATGTTGTTCCCACTGTGACTGGGTTCATCAGGAAGTGCATAGAGGATGTTGTTCCCACTGTGACTGGGTTCATCAGGAAGTGCATAGAGGATGTTGTTCCCACTGTGACTGGGTTCATCAGGAAGTGTATAGAGGATGTTGTTCCCACTGTGACTGGGTTCATCAGGAAGTGCATAGAGGATGTTGTTCCCACTGTGACTGGGTTCATCAGGAAGTGCATAGAGGATGTTGTTCCCACTGTGACTGGGTTCATCAGGAAGTGCAGAGAGGATGTTGTTCCCACTGACAATTAGAACTTATCCAAACCAACAACCATTGATAGATGGCACCTTCTTCGCCCGCTTAGAGAGAAAACAACACTGAGGACTGTGTGCTCTCGTTCTCTATGGGCTACGTAAGTAATTTAAGCATATTAACCCTCACAAGACTGCCGGCCAAGGTGGCATCCCAAGCCGCATCTCGGCATGTGCAGACCATCTGGCTGGAGTGTTTAAGGACATATTCAATCTCTCCATATCCCAGTCTGTTGTCCCCACTCCTGTACCCAAGAAAGCAAAGCTAACTGAATGAAATGACTATCGCCCTGTAGCACTCACTTCTGTCATCATGAAGTGCTTGAGAGGCTAGTTAACCTGTCTAGGATGAGTGTGCCGCTAGCGGCACTCCCCCCCCACCCCCACTGAAAAACCAGTGCCGCGAAATTCAAAAAAAATATTTTTTTTAAATATTTAACTTTCACACATTAAAGTCCAATACAGCTAATGAAAGACACAGATCTTGTGAATCCAGTCAACATGTCCGATTTTTAAAATGTTTTACAGGGAAGACACAATGTAAAGATGTACATCTATTACCTAAAAACACATTAGCATAATCCACCATCTTTTATTTGTCCACCAACACCAGTAGCTATCACCAATTCGGCTAAACTAAGATATTTATAGCCCCTAACCAAGAAAAAAACTCATCAGATGACAGTCTGATAACATATTTATGGTATGGGATAGGTTTTGTTAGAAAAAAGTGCATATTTCAGGTAGATGGCATAGGTTACAATTGCACCCACCGTCACAAATGGACTAGAATAATTACTATGAGCAACGTGTTTACCTACTTACTAATCATCAAACATTTCGTAAAAATACACAGCATACACTAATCGAAAGACACAGATCCTGTGAATTCAGACAATATTTCAGATTTTCTAAGTGTCTTACAGCGAAAACACAATAAATCGTTATATTAGCATAGCACATAGCACATAGCAGCCCAGCATTGATTCTAGCCAAAGTGGGCGATAACGTCAACATCGCCAAAAATATATTAATTTTTTCACTAACCTTCTCAGAATTCTTCAGATGACACTCCTGTAACATCATATTACACAATCCATATAGAGTTTGATCGAAAATGTTTATATTTAGCCACCAAAATCATGGTTAGACAATGTGAAATGTAGCTCAGCTGGTCAGAAAATGTCCTTGCGCCACTTAGACAGTGATCTACTCTTATACATAAATACTCATAAACGTGACTAAAAAATATAGGGTGGACAGGGATTGATAGACAATTTAATTCTTAATACAATTGCGGAATTACATTTTTTAATTTATCCTTACTTTTCAATACAGTTTGCGCCAAGCGAAGCTACGTCAAAAAACATGGCGTCCTAAGCCACTAAAATTTTTCGACAGAAACACGATTTATCATAATAAAAATGTCCTACTTTGAGCTGTTCTTCCATCAGTATCTTGGGCAAAGGATCCTTTCTTGGGAGTAATCGTCTTTTGGTGGAAAGCTGTCCTCTTGCCATGTGGAAATGCCAACTGCGTTCGGGATGAACTGAAAGCGTGCCCAGCTATTCATAGCGTTAAAGAAATAAATGTCCCAAAATCGCACTAAACGGATATAAATTGCTATAAAACGCTTTAAATTAACTACCTTATGATGTTTTTAACCTGTTGGGGATGGGGGCGCTGTTTAGACTATTTATGCTAATGTGGCTAATTTTTTAAACGGCTTCCCACAAAATCCTTGATCGTACAATATGCATATTATTATTATTATTGGATAGAAAACAGTCTATAGTTTCTATAGGAGTTGAAATTTTGTCTCTAAGTGGAACAGAGCCCATTCTACAGCAATTTCCCTGACATGGAGTCAGATTTGAGAAATGTTGGCCACTCTTCTGAAGTCATTTAAAAGGGCACTGTCGTTGCTATGACTATACGGACACTTCTTACGTCTTCCCCTGGATGCCTTTACGTGATGACGATTCCAACGGTGTCGATTGCGCGTTCACAGGCCCTACAAATCCAAAAACCCTGAAGCTAGTCATTCTTTGGGAGCTGCGTCATGAGCCTAGAGGACCCCGGCGCGCACCTGTTCCAAGCGTTAGTTTAGCCTGTTATATTTCTCCGGTCATCTTTTCACTCGTTATAGGAGTTAAAAACATCATAAGGTAGTTAATTTAAAGCGTTTTATAGCAATTTATATCCGTTTAGTGCGATTTTGGGACATTTATTTTTGCAACGATGTGAAAAGTTGGGCACGCTTTTCAGTTCATCCCGAACGCAGTTGACATTTCCACATGGCAAGAGGACAGCTTTCCACCAAAAGACGATTTCTCCCAAGAAAGGATCCTTTGCCCAAGATACTGATGGAAGAACAGCTCAAGGTAGGACATTTTTATTATGATAAATCGTGTTTCTGTCGAAAAATTTTAGTGGCTTAGAACGCCATGTTTTATGACGTAGCTTCGCTAGGCGCAAACTGTATTGAAAAGTAAGGATAAATTAAAAAATGTAATAACGCAATTGTATTAAGAATTAAATTGTCTATCAATCCCTGTCCACCCTATATTTTTTAGTCACGTTTATGAGTATTTATGTATAAGAGTAGATCACTGTCTAAGTGGCGCAAGGACATTTTCTTTACCAGCCTGTCTACATTTCACATTGTCTAACCATGATTTTGGTGGCTAAATATAAACATTTTCGATCAAACTGTATATGCATGTTGTAATGTGATGTTACAGGAGTGTCATCGGAAGAATTCTGAGAAGGTTAGTGAAAAAATTAATATCTTTTGGCGATGTTGACTTTTATCGCTCACTTTGGCTAGAATCAATGCTGGGCTGCTAATTGCTATGTGCTAAGCTAATATAACGATTTATTGTGTTTTCGCTGTAAGACACTTAGAAAATCTGAAATATTGTCTGTATTCACAGGATCTGTGTCTTTCGATTCGTGTATGCTGTGTATTTTTACGAAATGTTTGATGATTAGTAGTTAGGTAAACACGTTGCTCATTGTAATTATTCTAGTCCATTTGTGATGGTGGGTGCAATTGTAAACTATGCCATCTACCTGAAATATGCACTTTTTTCTAACAAAACCTATCCCATACCATAAATATGTTATCAGACTGTCATCTAATGAGTTTTTTTGTTGGTTAGGGGCTATAAATATCTTAGTTTAGCCGAATTGGTGATGGCTACTGGTGTTGGTGGACAAATAAAAGATGGTGGATTATGCTAATGTGTTTTTAGGTAATAGATGTACATCTTTACATATTGTGTCTTCCCTGTAAAACATTTTAAAAATCGGAAATGTTGACTGGATTCACAAGATCTGTGTCTTTCATTAGCTGTATTGGACTTTAATGTGTGAAAGTTAAATATTTTAAAAATATATTTTTTTTGAATTTCGCGGCACTGGTTTTTCAGTGGGGGGGGGGGGGGGGGGTGCCGCTAGCGCCACGCTGATCCTAGACAGGTTAACTCCTATAACGAGTAAAAACATGACCGGAAAAATATAACAGGCTAAACTAATGCTTGGAAAAATAGCAGGTCGATGTCCTCCACGCGCATTACGCAGCTGCAAAGGAGCTCCTACCTACAGGGTTTTTTTATTTATAGGGCCTGTGAACGCGCAATCGACCCCATTCAAATCGTCATCACGTAAAGGCATCCAGGGGAAGACGTAAGCAGTGTCCGTATAGTCATAGCAAAAACAGTGCCCTTTTAAATGACTCCAGAACAGTGGCCAAAATTTCTGAAATCTGACTCCATGTCAGGGAAATTGCTGTAGAATGGGCTCTGTTCCACTTAGAGACAAAATTTCAACTCCTATAGAAACTATAGACTGTTTTCTATCCAATAATAATAATAATATGCATATTGTACGATCAAGGATTTTGTGGGAAGCCGTTTCAAAAATTACACGATTAGCATAAATAGTCTCAACAGCGCCCCCATCCTCAACAGGTTAAGGACCATACCACCCCCACCTTACCCAACACCCTAAACCCACTACAATGCCCCAACAGATAATTTGCCATTGCACTGCACACTGCCGTATCCCACCTGGACAAGAGAAATATCTATGAAAGAATGCTGTTCATCAACTACAGCTCAGCCTTCAACACCATAGTGCTCTCCAAGCTCATCACTAAGCTCAGGGCCCTGGGTCTAAACCTTTCCATGTGCAACTGGGTCCTGGACTTCCTGATTGGCCGACCTCAAGTGGTGAAGGTAGGCAACACCTCTGCCACTCTGATCCTCAACATATGGGTGCTCAGCCCACTGCGTGGCTGAATCAGCATTAGTTAGGTAACATAGATAGATAAGATGTTATTTTCATCATATGCTTGTGAGATACCTGTCATTATAATGGTTCCCTTTGGACTATACAGTGGGCAGTTGCATTGGCTTTTCTTTCTAGGGCTTAGTCACTTGGGGCCCAGAGAGGGGAGAGGTCAGGCTTGTCCTCATATGTCAATGTATCTGTTAAACCATGTGGTGCTATGTAGAATATCAGAAAGGGAGAAGGACAGAATGGAACATTGTCTTCTTATGGGAATGTGTCTAACTATTCCTAAACCATGTGAAGGGATGGCGTTATTAATGGGGAACCAGTTAGTACAATGCAATGTCTGTACGCCAGTCACTCCCTACTTTTCTCATTGGGGGAATGAGTATGGCAGTGTCTGGAAACATTGTATGTCCCCTCTGAGGTTGCCCTTATCTTGACCTATTATATGACCTAAGAGGCTCACTGTCTTTTCTGAGTTGTCCAGGGGGGGAGGGGGGGGGGGTATTTGAGTATCTAGAATTGACAATTGATATATGCCATTGGATGAGGTAATGTTGTGGTACCAAGCATGAGATTGAAATCTCGTCTTAGGAGACCAAACTGAACGATAATGTATAGCTAATGTTATCTAGCTATGGGATACTCCTCTTTCAAGTAAAAGGTTCTTTGTGAACTGTTACTAAGAACTGTGGTTCTTCATGTAAGTCAGGAAGGGGTGTATCTTGGCTATAAATGATACTAAGAATAGTTTTGTAGGAACTCAGAGAATTCATTTAGACACTGAATTGATCTGAGAGTCAAAAAGGGCTATGGTGAAGCCAAGATGGCTTAGCAGTTCAGACGTCATTTTTGTCCTCGTACTGTCTTGTCCTGTATATATATATATATATATATATATATATATATATATATATATATATATATATATATATATATATATATATATATATATATATATATTTACACCTTCTTCGCATATCTTTTATATATTTTTTATTATCCAAGAACTCAACTACAAAAGCTTTCCTGCAACCCGCCTCACCAATTACAACAAAAAAGTATTATTTACCTCAAATCTGAAAATCCACAGTGAAGCTAACCAGGGGCTAATCAGAAGTTAGCCAGAAAGCTAACCAGAAGTTAGCCGAAAGCTAGCTGAAAGCTAATTTGAAGCTGCCCAGAAGTTAGCCGGCTTGCTGGCTAGCGTTGGTGTTTCAGCTGCCCACGTTTTGTGGTCATCAGCTATTCCTTTAGCTCGATAATCTACCGGCACTTTTGTGCAACGCGACTCGGACCGGAGCATACCGGGCCTTTTTTTTTCTCTCAGTTTCCCCGGATTTCAGCCGCAGGCTCTGGACATTTGCACCTTGATTTCGCAGCTAGCTAGCTGCAAACCATGTGACTATTGGCTTACGTCGATCCCGGAGCAAACTTAAATTATTCCGGAGCTAGCCAGCTGAGGAGTTCCATCAGCCATTCCTGGGCTACAGTCACCTATCCGGACCCGGGGTTTTTTTTTTGCTGCAGATACGGAGCCCCACCGGGCCTTCACGATTGACTGCCGACGTTATCTGCCCGAGGGAGTTATCCAACTGGCACCTCCGTCGCGACGTTACCTGAACGCTCACCTGGGGCCCGCTAATCGTTAGCTGTCTTATCGGATGCTATCTTAATAAGTATTTCGGACAATTTTTTTTATTTTTTATTCTTGGGTCACTATATCTATTTTGCCAATTGGATTGATCCCCTCTACAAGACACGGAACCCCACTAATCTACCGACGGAAACGCACGAGGTGTCTAAAAATAGACCTCCATCCTATGCTATCTTGCTACCGATAGCCATCTACCCGGCCAGCTGTCTGGATCGCCATGACCCCAACCAACCTCTACTCACTGGACCCTTATTGATCACTCGATTAAGCATGCCTCTCCTTAATGTAAATATGCCTTGTCCACTGCTGTTCTGGTTAGTGTTTATTGGCTTATTTCACTGTAGGGCCTCTAGCCCTGCTCACTATACCATATCCAACCTTTCATTTCCACCACCCACATATGCGATGACATCACCTGGTTTCAATGATGTTTCTAGAGACAATATCTCTCTCATCATCACTCAATACCTAGGTTTACCTCCACTGTATTCACATCCTACCATACCTTTGTCTGTACATTATTCCTTGAAGCTATTTTATCGCCCCCAGAAACGTCTTTTTACTCTCTGTTCTAGATGCTCTAGACGACCAATTCTCATAGCTTTAAGCCGTACCCTTATCCTACTCCTCCTCTGTTCCTCTGGTGATGTAGAGGTGAATCCAGGCCCTGCAGTACCTAGCTCCACTCCTATTCCCCAGGCGCTCTCTTTTGATGACTTCTGTAACCGTAATAGCCTTGGTTTCATGCATGTTAACATTAGAAGCCTCCTCCCTAAGTTTGTTTTGTTCACTGCTTTAGCTCACTCTGCCAACCCGGATGTTTTAGCCGTGTCTGAATCCTGGCTTAGAAAGACCACCAAAAATTCTGACATTTTCATCCCCAACTACAAGATTTTCAGACAAGATAGAACGGCCAAAGGGGGCGGTGTTGCAATCTACTGCAAAGATTGCCTGCAGAGTTCTGTTTTACTATCCAGGTCTGTTCCCAAACAATTTGAACTTCTACTTTTAAAAATCCACCTCTCTAAAAACAAGTCTCTCACCGTTGCCGCCTGCTATAGACCACCCTCTGCCCCCAGCTGTGCTCTGGACACCATATGTGAACTGATTGCCCCCCATCTATCTTCAGAGCTCGTGCTGCTAGGCGACCTAAATTGGAACATGCTTAACACCCCAGCCATCCTACAATCTAAGCTTGATGCCCTCAATCTCACACAAATTATCAATGAACCTACCAGGTACCACCCCAATTCCGTAAACACGGGCACCCTCATAGATATCATCCTAACCAACTTGCCCTCCAAATACACCTCTGCTGTTTTCAACCAAGATCTCAGCGATCACTGCCTCATTGCCTGCATCCGTAATGGGTCAGCGGTCAAACGACCTCCGCTCATCACTATCAAACGCTCCCTGAAACACTTCAGCGAGCAGGCCTTTCTGATCGACCTGGCCGATGTATCCTGGAAGGATATTGATCTCATCCCGTCAGTAGAGGATGCCTGGATATTTTTTTTAAATGCCTTCCTCACCATCTTGAATAAGCATGCCCCATTCAAGAAATTTAGAACCAGGAACAGATATAGCCCTTGGTTCTCTCCTGACCTGACTGCCCTTAACCAACAGAAAAACATCCTATGGCATTCTGCATTAGCATCGAACAGCCCCCGTGATATGTAACTTTTCAGGGAAGCTAGAAACCAATATACACAGGCAGTTAGAAAAGCCAAGGCTAGCTTTTTCAAGCAGAAATTTGCTTCCTGCAACACAAATTCAAAAAAGTTCTGGGACACTGTAAAGTCCATGGAGAATAAGAACACCTCCCAGCTTCCAACTGCACTGAAGATAGGAAACACTGTCACCACCGACAAATCCACTATAATTGAGAATTTCAATAAGCATTTTTCTACGGCTGGCCATGCTTTCCACCTGGCTGCCCCTACCCCGGTCAACAGCACTGCCCTCCCCTCTGCTACTCGCCCAAGCCTTCCCCATTTCTCTTTCTCCCAAATACAGTCAGCTGATGTTCTGAAAGAGCTGCAAAATCTGGATCCTTACAAATCAGCCGGGCTAGATAATCTGGACCCTTTCTTTCTAAAACTATCTGCTGAAATTGTTGCCACCCCTATTACTAGCCTTTTCAACCTCTCGTGTCGTCTGAGATTCCCAAAGATTGGAAAGCAGCTGCGGTTATCCCCCTCTTCAAAGGGGGGGACACTCTTGACCCTAACAGCTACAGACCTATATCTATCCTACCCTGCCTTTCTAAGGTCTTCGAAAGCCAAGTCAACAAACAGATTACCGACCATTTCGAATCCCACCAAACCTTCTCCACTATGCAATCTGGTTTCAGAGCTGGCCATGGGTGCACCTCAGCCACGCTCAAGGTCATAAACGATATCTTAACCGCCATCGATAGGAAACAATACTGTGCAGCCGTATTCATTGACCTGGCCAAGGCTTTTGACTCTGTCAATCACCACATCCTCATCGGCAGACTCGACAGCCTTGGTTTCTCTAATGATTGCCTCGCCTGGTTCACCAACTACTTCTCTGATCGAGTTCAGTGTGTCAAATCGGAGGGTCTGTTGTCCGGGCCTCTGGCAGTCTCTATGGGGGTGCCACAGGGTTCAATTCTTGGACCGACTCTCTTCTCTGTATACATCAATGATGTCGCTCTTGCTGCTGGTTATTCTCTGATCCATCTCTACGCAGACGACACTATTCTGTATACTTCTGGCCCTTCTTTTGACACTGTGTTAACAACCCTCCAGGCGAGCTTCAATGCCATACAACTCTCCTTCCGTGGCCTCCATTTGCTCTTAAATAGAAGTAAAACTAAATGCATGCTCTTCAACCGATCACTGCCTGCACCTGCCCGCCTGTCCAACATCACTACTCTGGACGGCTCTGACTTAGAATATGTGGACAACTACAAATACCTAGGTGTCTGGTTAGACTGTAAACTCTCCTTCCAGACTCACATCAAACATCTCCAATCCAAAGTTAAATCTAGAATTGGCTTCCTATTCCGCAACAAAGCATCCTTCACTCATGCTGCCAAACATACCCTTGTAAAACTGACCATCCTACCAATCCTCGACTTCGGTGATGTCATTTACAAAATAGCCTCCAAAATCCTACTCAATAAATTGGATGCAGTCTATCACAGTGCCATCCGTTTTGTCACCAAAGCCCCATATACTACCCACCATTGCGACCTGTACACTCTCGTTGGCTGGCCCTCGCTTCATACTCGTCGTCAAACCCACTGGCTCCAGGTCATCTACAAGACCCTGCTAGGTAAAGTCCCCCCTTATCTCAGCTCGCTGGTCACCATAGCAGCACCTACCTGTAGCACGCGCTCCAGCAGGTATATCTCTCTGGTCACCCCCAAAACCAATTCTTCATTTGGCCGCCTCTCCTTCCAGTTCTCTGCTGCCAATGACTGGAACGAACTACAAAAATCTCTGAAACTGGAAACACTTATCTCCCTCACTAGCTTTAAGCACCAGCTGTCAGAGCAGCTCATAGATTACTGCACCTGTACATAGCCCATCTATAATTTAGCCCAAACAACTACCTCTTTACCTACTGTATTTATTTATTTATTTATTTATTTATTTAGCTCCTTTGCACCCCATTATTTCTATCTCTACTTTCTCTACTTTTTTTACATTTTTTTACTTGCTATATTGTATTTACTTCGCCACCATGGCCTTTTTATATTTTTATTTATTTATATATATATTTTGTTTGCCTTCACCTCCCTTATCTGACCTCACTTGCTCATATTGTATATAGACTTATTTTTCACTGTATTATTGACTGTATGTTTGTTTTACTCCATGTGTAACTATGTGTTGTTGTATGTGTCGAACTGCTTTGCTTTATCTTGGCCAGGTCGCAATTGTAAATGAGAACGTGTTCTCAATTTGCCTACCTGGTTAAATAAAGGTGAAATAAATAAATAAAATAAATATATTATTAAAGATGGACTTTATAATATAACTCTGACTTGTGTGTGGTTGGCTCTTATTATTGAGTAATACAGGAAATTACCACGACACCACTCCTGTACTCCCTGTTCCCCCATGACTGCATGGCCACGCACGTCTCAAACTCAATAATTAAGCTTGCTGATGACAACAGTGGTTGACCTGATGACCAACAATGACGATACAGCCTACAGGGAGAAGGTGAGAGCCCTGTTTAAAAATATATATATATATATTTCACCAGGTAGGCTAGTTGAGAACAAGTTCTCATTTGAGTGCCTGAGTGGTTCCAGGAAAATAAGCTCTCCCTCAATGTCAACAAAACAAAGGAGCTTTCATCATGAAGAGCTTTGAAAGGCTAGCTAAGGACCATATCACCTGCCAGGACAACAACCTCTCCCTCTACATCAGCAAGACAAGGCTGATCGTGGACTACATGAAACAGATGGCTGAACACGCCCCCATTCACATTAACGGGGCTATAGTGGAGCCGGTTGGAAGCTTCAAGTTCCTTAGTGTCCACATCATTAAAGAATTATCATGCTCCACACACACCAACACAGTCGTGAAAAGGGAACGACAACGCCTCTTCCCCCTCAGGAGGCTGAAAAGATCTGGCATGGGCCCTCAGATCCTCAAAAAGTTCAACAGCTGCACCATTGAGAGCATCTTGATTGGCTGCATCTTCTCTTGGCATGGCAAGGCGATACCGAGGGTAGTGCGTACGGCCCAGTACATCACCGTGGCCAAGCTCCTTGCCATCCAGGACCTCTATACCAGGACCTGTGTCAGAAGAAGCCCCAAACAATTGTCAGACTCAAGCCACCCAAGTCATAGACTATTCGCTCTGCTACTGGACGGCAAACGATACTGATGCACCAAATCAGGAACCAACAGGACCCTGAACAGCTTTTAGCCTCAAGCCATAAGACTGATCAATAGTTAGTTAGATAGTTAACCAGTAGTTATCCGGACTATCTGCATTGACCCTTTTTGCACCAACTCTTTTGACTCATCACATTCGCTGCTGTTACTGTGGTCAGCCTAACGCATTACTGGGGGCACAATGCCTGCCCTCCAGGACATCAACAGCACTAGGTGTCACAGGAAGGCCAACAAGATCATCAAGGACCTCAGTCACCCAACCACGGACTGTCACCCAGCTATCATCTAGAAGGCGGAGACAGTACAGGTGGATCAAAGCTGTGACCGAGAGACTGAAAACAGCTTCAATATCCAGGCCATCAGACTGTAAAACAGTCATCACTAGCTGGACTCTGCCCCGTACCCTGCCATGAACCTTAGTGACTGTTATAGCCGGCTACCACCCGGTACTCTACCCTTCACCTTAGAGACTGCTGCTATGTACTGTACATAGACATTTTACACACTTTTTATGTACAAAGCATTCGGAAAGTATTCAGACCAATACTACACACAATGCCAGATAACGACAAACTGAAAATAGTTTAGAAATGTTTGCACATTTATAACAAATAAAAAACAGAAATACCTTATTTACATAAGTATTCAGACCCTTTACTCAGTACTTTGTTGAAGCACCTTTGGCAGCGATTACAGACCCAAGTCTTCTTGGGTATGACGCTACAAGCTTGGCACACCTGTATTTGGGGAGTTTCTCACATTCTTCTCTGCAGATCCTCTCAAGCTGTGTCAGGTTAGATGGGGAACGTTGCTGCAAAGCTATTTTCGGGTCTCTCCAGAGATGTTTGATTGGGTTCAAGTCCGGACTCTGGCTGGGCCACTCAAGCACATTCAGAGACTTGTCCCAAAGCCACTCCTGCGTTCTCTTGGCTGTGTGCTTAGGGTCAATGTCCTGTTGGAATGTGAACCATCACCTCAGTCTGAGGTCCTGAGCGCTCTGGAGCAAGTTTTCATCAAGGATCTCTGTACATTCTCTGTTCATCTTTCCCTTGATCCTGACTAGCCTCCCAGTCCCTGCCGCTGAAAAACATCCCACAGCATGATGCTGCAACCACCATGCTTCACTGTAGGGATGGTACCAGGTTTCCTCCAGACGTGACGCTTGGCATTCAGGCCAAAGAGTTCAATCTTGGTTTCATCAGACCATAAAATCTTGTTTCTCATGTGTTACGCACGCCTCCGAGAAGAGGTAACAAAACACCCTGCTGCAACTCAACGTGAAGCAAAAGAGATATGAACTGTAGGTGCGAGAAAGGATGACAAAAGGCAGAATTGACCGTTTACTAGGACTTATTTCCTTTACACGGTAAAATGGGGAAAAGGGGCTGGATGGAACCAAAGCAAAGAAAGTAAATATCAAAGCTCCCCATCTCCTATCTAACCTGCCTACCCACTACTTACCTAACTTAGCACCACCTGGTGCCCTAACCAAAATACAGGGGGTGGTCCACCCAGGTCTTACCTAGTGTGCCTAGACAGTGAATATACTACGGGTATATGTATGCCCGCGGGCCTCTTGCCTAAGCACTCCCTAGGTGCCTTCCCCTTCCCCCCCTGGGAACAAATGAAACAGAATATTAAACAATCCAGTTCACAACAAAACTGAGAAAACTCAGGCCACTAAAGAAGCTCTGACAAAGCAACAAACACAGAACATACCAAAGCTGCTACCAACAACAACTAACATAGTACATACTCACGACCAACATGCTATAACCCTCAGCCATAAACGTCTCTCTCAGCAATGATCTCAGCCTGCCTATGATCTCTCTCTCTTCTGAACAACAGAACACTGGCTTTTATATAGCTTCAGGTGGCAATGGTAATTAGAGACAGCTGTATCTTGACGAGGGGGCGGGGTCAGCTCTCCAATCATCCATTTGGGGCCGACCAATCACCTGCTTGGGGAGAATTTCAGGAAGCCATCTTCTGATACACACACACACTCAAATACAAACTACAACACAGAAACTGGGGAACGTAACATCATGGTCTGAGAGTACTTAAGGTGCTTTTGGAAACTCCAAGCGGGCTGGCATGTGCCTTTTACTGAGGAATGGCTTCCGAACGGCCACTCTACCATAAAGGTTTGATTGGTAGAGTGCTGCAGAGATGGTTGTCCTTCTGGAAGGTTCTCCAATCTCCACAGAGGAACTCTGGAGCTGTCAGACTAACCATTGGGTTCTTGGTCATATCCCTGACCTAGGCCCTTCTCCCTCTTTTGCTCAGATTGGCTGGGGGGCTTGCTCTAGGAAAAGTCTTGGTGGTTCCAAACTTCTTCCATTTAAGAATGATGGAGGCCACTGTGTTCTTGGGGTCCTTCAATGCTGCAGACATATGTTGGTACCCTTCCCCAGATCTGTGCCTCGACACAATCCTGTCTCTGAGCTCTACGGGCAATTCATTTTTTACATTTTTTCATTTGAGTCATTTAGCTGACGCTCTTATCCAGAGCGACTTACAGTAGAGTGCATACATTTTATTACATTTTTTACATACTGAGACAAGGATATCCCTACTGGCCAATCCCTCCCTAACCCCTCCCGGTTGCAGCCGGCTGCGACAGAGCCTGGGCGTGAACCCAGAGACTCTGGTGGTGCAGCTAGCACTGCGATGCAGTGCCCTAGACCACTGTGCCACCCCGGAGCCCCCTCTACACCAGGCGGTGTCAGAGGAAGGCCCTAAAAATTGTCAAAGACCCCAGCCACCCCAGTCATAGACTGTTCTCTCTCCTACTGCATGGCAAGCGGTACCGGAGTGCCAAGTCTAGGACAAAATTCCTTCGACCTCATGGCTTGGTTTTCGCTCTGATATGCACTGTCAACTGTGGGACCTTATATAGACAGGTATGTGCCATTCCAAATAATTTCCAATTATTTGAATTAACCACAGGTGGACTCCAATCAAGTTGTGGAAACATCTTAAGGATGATCAATGGAAACAGGATGCACCTGAGCTGAATTTTGACTCCCATAGCAAAGGGTCTGAATACTAATGTAAATAAGGTATTTTTAGATTTTTATATATCATAAATTTGCAAACATTTCTAAAAACCTGGTTTGTCTTTGTCATTATGTGGTATTGTGTGAAGATTGATAAGGAAAAAAATGTATTTAATCAATTTTAGAACAAGGCTGTAATGTAACAAAGAGAAAGGGTCTGAATACTTCCGAATGCACTGTATATGCTTTATTGTAGTTATGGCTCATCCTATATAACTTCTGCTTTACACACCTTTTCTAATCATATACTGTCCATACTGTCTTTACACACCAAGTATCATTTAGCGTGTTGTAGCTTTGGCATATTTTGCCTGGGTTAGAAACATGACATGGTGACACTGGATGAATACAGAAAACAAATCATCTATAAAAGAGATAGTATCGCAAGATCATGAAAAATAAAGAAATAAAATGACATTTGAAGATGTATGGAATAGAGTAAATAATGACATAGCAGGATATCTGAAAATGGTAATGCCTCAGTTGAGGGTAATGACAAGGTAGAAAAAACAGCAGAGGAAGATTCAATAAAGCCAGATGTTTATTTGAGTCAACATGGCCGTATACAATACCACAAAGGGAGTAGATAAAGTTCAACAACTCTCTCACGATGCATTCTAGACTTCAGTGTCTCCCATTAGCAACGGAATGTCACGTTTACATAATTCTTAGTTATTACATGCAAACATATTGAGCCCACGAGGAGTGGGGAGAAAGGTAATAGGATTGGTGGCTGTGTGCGATGCTGTGCTACAGACCCATTCTCATCAACGGGGATGTAGTGGAGCAGGTTGAGAGCTTCAAGTTCCTCTGTGTCCACATCAACAACAAACTAGACTGATCCAAACACACCAAGACAGTCGTGAAGAGGGCACGACAAAGCCTATACCCCCTCAGGAAACTAAAAGGATTTGGCATGGGTTCCGAGATCCTCAAAAGGTTCTACAGCTGCACCATCGAGAGCATCCTGACTGGTTGCATCACTGCCTGGTACGGTAATTACTCGGCCTCTGACTGCAAGGCACTACAGAGGGTAGTGCGTACGGCCCAGTACATCACTGGGGCTAAGATTCCTGCCATCCAGGACCTCTACACCAGGCGGTGTCAGAGGAAGGCCCTAAAAATTGTCAAAGACCCCAGCCACCCCAGTCAAAGACTGTTCTCTCTCCTACCGCATGGAAAGCGGTACCGGAGTGCCAAGTCTAGGACAAAAAGGCTTCTGAAAAGCTTTTACCCCCAAGCCATAAGACTCCTGAACAGGTAATCAAATGGCTACCCGGACTATTTGCATTGTGTGCCCCACCCCCCCAAACCCTCTTTTTACGCTGCTGCTACTCTCTGTTCATCATATATGCATAGTCACTTTAACTATACATTCATGTACATACTACCTCAATTGGGCCGACCAACCAGTGCTCCCGTACATTGGCTAACCGGGCTATCTGCATTGTGTACCGCCACCCGCCAACCCCTCTTTTATACTACTGCTACTCTTTGTTCATCATATATGCATAGTCACTTTAACCATATCTTCATGTACATACTACCTCAATCAGCCTGACTAACCGGTGTCTGTATGTAGCCTCGCTACTTTTATAGCCTCGCTACTCTATATAGCCTCGCCACTGTTATTTTTCACTGTCTTTTTACTGTTGTTTTATTTCTTTACTTACCCATTGTTCACCTAACACCTTTTTTGCACTATTGGTTAGAGCCTGTAAGTAAGCATTTCACTGTAAGGTACTGTACACCTGTTGTATTCGGCGCACGTGACAAATAAACTTTGATTTGATTTGACACTGACTGATTTAGACGAGGAACGCTTGGGAAAATGCTAAACTACACACACACACAGACACACACACACACACACACACACACACACACACACACACACACACACACACACACCAACACACACCAACACTAACAGAGTAAACACAAAAGAGACAGACAAACAAACAACCGCACATATACGACGTACTTAGTTGCACTGTCATTCATACATGTATTCTGATTCTACCTGAAGACAACAACAGGTGTGCTGTGTCTGTGTTTTAATCAGAGAGACCAGGGAGAGAGATAGAGGTTGGAATAATGTATTTATTCTAGAGCACACAGTGTATATCCTCTCTGTGATCATCGTTCAACTGCCCCCCTGAGTGGAGTTCCCCAGCACACACACCATACAAATACACACACACAGGCACACACACAGGCACACACACACCATACAAATACACACACAGGCACACAAACCATACAAATACACACACACACAGGCACACACACCATACAAATACACACACACACAGGCACACACACACCATACAAATATGCACACACACACACAGGCACACACACACCATACAAATACACACACACCATACAAATACACACACCATACAAATACACACACACAGGCACACACACACACACCATACAAATACACACACACAGGTAAACACACACCATACAAATACACACACACACACACCATACAAATACACACACACAGGCACACACACCATACAAATACACACACACAGGCACACACACACACCATACAAATACACACACACACAGGCACACACACACACCATACAAATACACACACACAGGCACACACACACACCATACAAATACACACACACAGGCACACACACACCCACACACCATACAAATACACACACACAGACACACACACCATACAAACACACACACACAGGCACACCATACAAATACACACACACAGGCACACACACACCATACAAATACACACACACAGGCACACACACACCATACAAATACACACACACAGGCACACACACACCATACAAATACACACACACAGGCACACAAAAAACCACACAAATACACACACACAGGCACACACACACCATACAAATACACACACACAGGCACACACACACACCATACAAATACACACACACAGACACACACACACACCATACAAATACACACACACACCATACAAAACACACACACAGGCACACACACACCATACAAATACACACACACACCATACAAATACACACACACAGGCACACACACCATACAAATACACACACACAGGCACACACACACCATACAAATACACACACACAGGCACACACACACCATAAAAATACACACACACAGGCACACACACACCATACAAATACACACACACAGGCACACACACACACCATACAAATACACACACACAGGCACACACACACACCATACAAATACACACACACAGGCACACACACAACATACAAATACACACACACACACCATACAAATACACACACATAGGCACACACACACACACCATACAAATACACACAGGCACACACACACCATACAAATACACACACACAGGCACACACACACCATAAAAATACACACACACAGGCACACACACACCATACAAATACACACACACAGGCACACACACACCATACAAATACACACACACAGACACACACACCATACAAATACACACACACAGACACACACATCATACAAATACACACAGACAGACACACACACCATACAAATACACACACACAGACACACACACCTGGCCCTTTAAAGTTCATAATAAAGGGCATACAGTGAGAACAGCCTCTCCAAGCACATGACACCTGAACCAAAGCCACACCCACCCTAACTCTCCATTCAGAAAACAAGCTTTCACAGTAGAAATACTCAAATAACTTGTGTGGTTCATGATACTATTGTTATGCTGGTGAATGAGGACCCAAAAGCGACTTAACAGAAACAGAGTCTTTATTCCAGTCTTAAACAAAAACGATACTCCTGGATCTATCTTAGGTAAATACAAAACAGGAAAACTGAAATCCTCTCGTCAGTAGAGAGGAACGACTGGAGACGCGACCACTGACTGCAGGTCGCTTCGGGAAGACACAGGTCGTAGCTGACATAGACACCTGCTCACACGCAGCATCTGAAGAAGGCAAAAACACGACAGGGCGGAACAAGGACACAGAACAGCAAACATCAAACAAGGATCCGACAAGGACAGAAGCGGAAAACAGAGGGAGAAATAGGGACTCTAATCAGAGGGCAAAATAGGGGACAGGTGTGAAAGAGTAAATGAGGTAGTTAGGAGAATGAGGAACAGCTGGGAGCAGGAACGGAACGATAGAGAGAGAGAGCGAGAGAGGGAGAGAGGGAGGGGGAGAGAGAGGGATAGAAAGAGGGAAAGAACCTAATAAGACCAGCAGAGGGAAACGAATAGAAGGGAAGCACAGGGACAAGACATGATAATCAATGACAAAACATGACAGTACCCCCCCACTCACCGAGCGCCTCCTGGCGCACTCGAGGAGGAACCCTGGCGGCAACGGAGGAAATCATCAATCAACGAACGGTCCAGCACGTCCCGAGATGGAACCCAACTCCTCTCCTCAGGACCGTAACCCTCCCAATCCACTAAGTACTGGTGACCACGTCCCCGAGAACGCATGTCCATGATCTTCCGTACCTTGTAAATAGGTGCGCCCTCGACAAGGACGGGGGGTGGGGAAGGAAGACGAACGGGAGCGCGAAGAAAAGGCTTGACACAGGAGACATGGAAGACAGGGTGGACGCGACGAAGATGTCGCGGAAGAAGCAGTCGCACAGCGACAGGATTGACGACCTGAGAGACACGGAACGGACCAATGAACCGCGGAGTCAACTTGCGAGAAGCTGTCGTAAGGGGAAGGTTACGAGTGGAAAGCCACACTCTCTGACCGCGACAATACCTAGGACTCTTAATCCTACGTTTATTGGCGGCTCTCACAGTCTGCGCCCTGTAACGGCAAAGTGCAGACCTGACCCTCCTCCAGGTGCGCTCACAACGTTGGACAAAAACCTGAGCGGAGGGAACGCTGGACTCGGCGAGCTGGGACGAGAACAGAGGAGGCTGGTACCCAAGACTACTCTGAAACGGAGATAGCCCGGTAGCAGACGAAGGAAGCGAGTTGTGAGCGTATTCTGCCCAGGGGAGCTGTTCTGCCCAAGACGCAGGGTTACGAAAAGAAAGGCTGCGTAATATGCAACCAATCGTCTGATTGGCCCTTTCTGCTTGACCGTTAGACTGGGGATGAAACCCGGAAGAAAGACTGACGGAAGCACCAATCAAACGACAGAACTCCCTCCAAAACTGTGACGTGAATTGCGGACCTCTGTCTGAAACGGTGTCTAACGGGAGGCCATGAATTCTGAACACATTCTCAATGATGATTTGTGCCGTCTCCTTAGCGGAAGGAAGCTTAGCGAGGGGAATGAAATGTGCCGCCTTAGAGAACCTATCGACAACCGTAAGAATCACAGTCTTCCCCGCAGACGAAGGCAGACCGGTAATAAAGTCTAAGGCGATGTGAGACCATGGTCGAGAAGGAATGGGAAGCGGTCTGAGACGACCGGCAGGGGGAGAGTTACCTGACTTAGTCTGCGCGCAGTCCGAACAAGCAGCCACGAAACGGCGCGTGTCACGCTCCTGAGTAGGCCACCAAAACCGCTGGCGAATAGAAGCAAGCGTACCCCGAACGCCGGGGTGGCCAGCTAACTTGGCAGAGTGAGCCCACTGAAGAACAGCCAGACGAGTAGAGACAGGAACGAACAGAAGGTTACTAGGACAAGCGCGCGGCGACGCAGTGTGAGTAAGTGCTTGCTTTACCTGTCTCTCAATTCCCCAGACAGTCAACCCAACAACACGCCCCTCAGGGAGAATCCCCTCGGGGTCGATAGAAGCCACAGAAGAACCAAATAGACGGGATAAGGCATCAGGCTTGGTGTTCTTATTTCCCGGACGATAAGAAATCACGAACTCGAAACGAGCGAAAAACAACGCCCAACGAGCTTGACGTGCATTAAGTCGTTTGGCAGAACGGATGTACTCAAGGTTCTTATGGTCAGTCCAAACGACAAAAGGGACGGTCGCCCCCTCCAACCACTGTCGCCATTCGCCTAGGGCTAAGCGGATGGCGAGCAGTTCGCGGTTACCCACATCATAGTTGCGTTCCGATGGCGACAGGCGATGAGAAAAATAAGCGCAAGGATGGACCTTATCGTCAGAATGGAAGCGCTGGGACAGAATGGCTCCCACGCCCACCTCTGAAGCGTCAACCTCGACAATAAATTGTTTAGTGACGTCAGGAGAAACAAGGATAGGAGCGGATGTAAAACGCTTCTTGAGGAGATCAAAAGCTCCCTGGGCGGAACCGGACCACTTAAAGCACGTCTTGACAGAAGTCAGAGCTGTGAGAGGAGCAGCCACTTGACCGAAATTACGAATGAAACGCCGATAGAAATTAGCGAAACCGAGAAAGCGCTGCAACTCGACACGTGACTTAGGAACGGGCCAATCGCTGACAGCCTGGACCTTAGCGGGATCCATCTGAATGCCTTCAGCGGAAATAACAGAACCGAGAAATGTGACAGAGGAGACATGAAAGGCGCACTTCTCAGCCTTCACGTAGAGACAATTCTCTAAAAGGCGCTGGAGTACACGTCGAACGTGCTGAACATGAATCTCGAGTGACGGTGAAAAAAATCAGGATATCGTCAAGGTAAACGAAAACAAAGATGTTCAGCATGTCTCTCAGTACATCATTAACTAATGCCTGAAAGACAGCTGGAGCATTAGCGAGACCGAACGGCAGAACCCGGTATTCAAAATGCCCTAACGGAGTGTTAAACGCCGTTTTCCACTCGTCCCCCTTTCTGATGCGCACGAGATGGTAAGCGTTACGAAGGTCCAACTTAGTAAAGAACCTGGCTCCCTGCAGAATCTCGAAGGCTGACGACATAAGGGGAAGCGGATAACGATTCTTAACCGTTATGTCATTCAGCCCTCGATAATCCACGCAGGGGCGCAGAGTACCGTCCTTCTTCTTAACAAAAAAAAACCCCGCTCCGGCGGGAGAGGAAGAAGGCACCACGGTACCGGCGTCGAGAGAAACAGACAGATAATCCTCGAGAGCCTTACGTTCGGGAGCCGACAGAGAGTATAGTCTACCCCGAGGTGGAGTGGTTCCCGGAAGGAGATCAATACAACAATCATACGACCGGTGAGGAGGAAGGGAGTTGGCTCTGGACCGACTGAAGACCGTGCGCAGATCATGATATTCCTCCGGCACTCCTGTCAAATCACCAGGTTCCTCCTGAGAAGAGGGGACAGAAGAAACAGGAGGGATAGCAGACATTAAACACTTCACATGACAAGAAACGTTCCAGGATAGGATAGAATTACTAGACCAATTAATAGAAGGATTATGACATACTAGCCAGGGATGACCCAAAACAACAGGTGTAAAAGGTGAACGAAAAATCAAAAAGGAAATGGTCTCACTGTGGTTACCAGATACTGTGAGGGTTAAAGGTAGTGTCTCACATCTGATACTGGGAAGAAGACTACCATCTAAGGCGAACATGGGCGTGGGCTTCCCTAACTGTCTGAGAGGAATGTCATGCTTCCGAGCCCATGCTTCGTCCATAAAACAACCCTCAGCCCCAGAGTCTATCAAGGCACTGCAGGAAGCAGCCGAACCAGACCAGCGTAGATGGACCAACAAAGTAGTACAGGATCTTGATGGAGAGACCTGAGTAGTAGCGCTCACCAGTAGCCCTCCGCTTACTGATGAGCTCTGGCTTTTACTGGACATGAAATAACAAAATGTCCAGCAGAACCGCAATAGAGGCAAAGGCGGTTGGTGATTCTCCGTTCCCTCTCCTTAGTCGAGATGCGAATACCTCCCAGCTGCATGGGCTCAGTCTCTGAGCCGGTGGAAGGAGATGGTTGAGATGCGGAGAGGGGGAACACCGTTAACGCGAGCTCTCTTCCACGAGCTCAGTGACGAAGATCTACCCGTCGTTCTATGCGGATGGCGAGTGCAATCAAAGAGTCCACGCTGGAAGGAACCTCCCGGGAGAGAATCTCATCTTTAACCTCAGCGTGGAGTCCCTCCAGAAAACGAGCGAGCAACGCCGGCTCGTTCCAGTCACTGGAGGCAGCAAGAGTGCGAAACTCTATAGAGTAATCCGTTATGGATCGATCACCTTGACATAGGGAAGCCAGGGCCCTGGAAGCCTCCTTCCCAAAAACTGAACGATCAAAAACCCGTATCATCTCCTCTTTAAAGTTCTGATAATCGTTAGTACACTCAGCCCTTGCCTCCCAGATAGCTGTGCCCCACTCCCGAGCCCGACCAGTAAGGAGTGATATGACGTAGGCGATCCGAGCTCTCTCTCTTGAGTATGTGTTGGGCTGGAGAGAGAACACAATATCACACTGGGTGAGAAAGGAGCGGCACTCAGTGGGTTGCCCAGAGTAACATGGTGGGTTATTAACCCTAGGTTCCGGAGACTCGGAAGACCAGGAAGTAGCAGGTGGCACGAGACGAAGACTCTGAAACTGTCCTGAGAGGTTGGAAACCTGAGCGGCCAGGGTCTCAACGGCATGACGAGCAGTAGACAATTCCTGCTCGTGTCTGCCGAGCATTGCTCCCTGGATCTCGATGGCAGTGTTGCGAGAATCCGTAGTCGCTGGGTCCATTCCTGGTCGGATCCTTCTGTTATGCTGGTGAATGAGGACCCAAAAGCGACTTAACAGAAACAGAGTCTTTATTCCAGTCTTAAACAAAAACGATACTCCTGGATCTATCTTAGGTAAATACAAAACAGGAAAACTGAAATCCTCTCGTCAGTAGAGAGGAACGACTGGAGACGCGACCACTGACTGCAGGTCGCTTCGGGAAGACACAGGTCGTAGCTGACATAGACACCTGCTCATACGCAGCATCTGAAGAAGGCAAAAACACGACAGGGCGGAACAAGGACACAGAACAGCAAACATCAAACAAGGATCCGACAAGGACAGAAGCGGAAAACAGAGGGAGAAATAGGGACTCTAATCAGAGGGCAAAATAGGGGACAGGTGTGAAAGAGTAAATGAGGTAGTTAGGAGAATGAGGAACAGCTGGGAGCAGGAACGGAACGATAGAGAGAGAGAGCGAGAGAGGGAGAGAGGGAGGGGGAGAGAGAGGGATAGAAAGAGGGAAAGAACCTAATAAGACCAGCAGAGGGAAACGAATAGAAGGGAAGCACAGGGACAAGACATGATAATCAATGACAAAACATGACAACTATAGTCTTGGCTGTGTTTCAAACGGTACCCTATTCCCTACATAGTGCTCTAGTCAAAAGTAGTGCACTACATAGGGAATAGGGTGCCCTATGGGCTCTGGTCTAAAGTAGTCCACTATATAGGAATAGGGTGTCCTATGGGCTCTGGTCTAAAGTAGTGTGCTATTTTAGGGACGTCACCTCTGTGGCTGTACCCCGCCATCACCATCGCCCAGTAACACCCAACCACCAGGGAGAGAGCAGACAGTGGGGCTTCACCTGGTGACAGTCATGTAGTACCTCACTAGAGGTTGTCATTGGAAGCTCATTTGGACTGGGGTAAGTGCCTTAGGTCCAGGAGAAGGATGCATTATAGCAGTTATGGTACAAAGATACAGATCACAGGTCACAGGTCAAGATAGGATATCATTCTCCCCTCTATGACAGGTCTAATAAGATCTCAATCTCCCCTCTATGACAGGTCTAGTAGGATCTCATTCTCCCCTCTATGAGAGGTCTAATAGGATCTCATTCTCCCCTCTATGACAGGTCTAATAAGATCTCATTCTCCCCTCTATGACAGGTCTAATAAGATCTCATTCTCCCCTCTATGACAGGTCTAATAGGATCTCATTCTCCCTTCTATGACAGGTCTAATAGGATCTCATTCTCCCCTCTATGACAGGTCTAATAGGATCTCATTCTCCCCTCTATGACAGGTCTAATAGGATATCATTCTCCCCTCCATGACAGGACACCCATTATGATCATTGCATTAAAGTAACTGTCCACTAGTTCCAGATTTATATGAAATATGACCTATAATTAATTGCAATATGAGTGGAAAAAATGTAATTAAGTATGTTAAAAAGCTGCTTTTCTGTTTTGGAATGGTGTGGGCGTACCCCAAAAACAAAATGGTGTGGGCGTACCCCCCAAAAAAATGGTGTGGGCGTAACCCAAAAACAAAATGGTGTGGGCGTAACCCAAAAACAAAATGGTGTGGGCGTACCCCAAAAACAAAATGTTGTGGGCTTACCCCAAAAACAAAATGGTGTGGGCGTACCCCAAAAACAAAATGGTGTGGGCGTACCCCAAAAACAAAATGGTGTGGGCGTACCCCAAAAACAAAATGGTGTGGGCGTACCCCAAAAACAAAATGGTGTGGGCGTACCCCAAAAACAAAATGGTGTGGGCGTACCCCAAAAACAAAATGGTGTGGGCGTACCCCAAACACAAAATGGTGTGGGCGTACCCCAAACACAAAATGGTGTGGGCGTACCCCAAACACAAAATGGTGTGGGCGTACCCCAAACACAAAATGGTGTGGGCATACCCCAAACACAAAATGGTGTGGGCATACCCCAAAAACAAAATGGTGTGGGCATACCCCAAAAACAAAATGGTGTGGGCATACCCCAAAAACAAAATGGTGTGGGCTTACCGGTCATTAAAAATATTAATGCGAGTAGAATGCTGATTGGCCATCATCTTCTATGGTGAAAAAGCAAGCATTTTCTAAACTGTCTGTTTAGAGTTTATTTTTTATTTTTTGCTTTAGCCACAATTATGAGTATAAGATGAGTCAACAAAATTTGTTGGGTGATGAGTTAACAGAATATGAACTTTTAAAATTGACATTTTCACTGGACAGTTACTTTAACAGTCACCACACCAAACGCAGGCTGCAATTATAGCCCTCTGCTGCTGGATGTGGAAGAGCCTATTTTAGCAGTCCTAATGAGCAGTCTACAAGACAGAGAGACAAAGAAACAGGGTGTGAGAGAGTGTGTATGTGAGAGAGAGAGAGAGATATAATTCACAGAAAAAGGCAGATGGAATCCAGAGAGAGATCGAAAATCCAAAAAGAGAGAAAAACAGAGAGAGGTAGAACCCACAAATATAGAGAAAGAGAGAGAGAGTGATAGATTCCACAGAGAAAGAGAGAGAAAGAGGGTTTCCCATGCCAATAAAGCCACTTAAATTGAAATCAAATTGAAAGAGATGGATCCTACAGAGAGAGAGAAATAGGGAAAGATGGATCCTACAGAGAGAGAGAAAAAGGGAGAGAGAGATGGATCCTACAGAGAGAGAAAAAGGGAGAGAGAGATGGATCCTACAGAGAGAGAGAAAAAGGGAGAGAGAGATGGATCCCACAGAGAGAGAGAAATAGGGAAAGATGGATCCTACAGAGAGAGAGAAAAAGGGAGAGAGATGGATCCCACAGAGAGAGAAAAAGGGAGAGAGAGATGGATCCTACAGAGAGAGAGAAAAAGGGAGAGAGAGATGGATCCTACAGAGAGAGAAAAAGGGAGAGAGAGATGGATCCCACAGAGAGAGAGAAATAGGGAAAGATGGATCCTACAGAGAGAGAGAAAAAGGGAGAGAGATGGATCCCACAGAGAGAGAAAAAGGGAGAGAGAGATGGATCCTACAGAGAGAGAAAAAGGGAGAGAGAGATGGATCCTACAGAGAGAAAAAGGGAGAGAGAGATGGATCCTACAGAGAGAGAGAAATAGGGAAAGATGGATCCTACAGAGAGAGAGAAAAAGGGAGAGAGATGGATCCCACAGAGAGAGAAAAAGGGAGAGAGAGATGGATCCTACAGAGAGAGAAAAAGGGAGAGAGAGATGGATCCTACAGAGAGAGAGAAATAGGGAAAGATGGATCCTACAGAGAGAGAGAAAAAGGGAGAGAGATGGATCCCACAGAGAGAGAAAAAGGGAGAGAGAGATGGATCCTACAGAGAGTTAGAGAAAGAGAGAGAGAGATGGATCCTACAGAGAGAGAGAAAAAGAGAGAGAGAGATGGATCCTACAGAGATAGAGAAAGAGAGAGAGAGATGGATCCCACAGAGAGAGAGAAAAAGGGAGAGAGAGATGGATCCTACAGAGAGAGAGAAAAAGGGAGAGAGAGATGGATCCCACAGAGAGAGAGAAAAAGGGAGAGAGATGGATCCCACAGAGAGAGAGAAAAAGAGAGAGAGAGATGGATCCCACAGAGAGAGAGAAAAAGAGAGAGAGAGATGGATCCTACAGAGAGATAGAGAAAGAGAGAGAGAGGTGGATCCCACAGAGAGAGATAAAAAGAGAGAGAGATGGATCCTACAGAGAGAGATAAAGAGAGAGAGAGAGATGGATCCCACGGAGAGATAGAGAAAGAGAGAGAGAGAGTTGGATCCTACAGAGAGATGGAGAAAGAGAGAGAGAGATGGATCCTACAGAGAGATGGAGAAAGAGAGAGTGAGATGGATCCTACAGAGAGATGGAGAAAGAGAGAGTGAGATGGATCCTACAGAGAGATGGAGAAAGAGAGAGAGCGATGGATCCTACAGAAAGTTTTTTTTGTTTTTTGTTATTAAACCAGGCAAGCCAGTTAAAAACAAACTCTTACTTACAATGACGGCCTACCCCAGCTCCCAATTACTGCCAGTTGTGATACAGCCTGGACTCAAATCAGGGTCTGTAGTGACACCTCTAGCACTGAGATGCAGCGCCTTAGACCGCTGCGCCACCCATGAGCAGCGAGAGAGAGAAAGAGGGAAAGAGAGAGATGGATCCCACAGAGAGATAGAGATAGAGAGAGAGAGATGAATCCCACAGAGAGATAGAGATAGAGGGAAAGAGAGAGATTGATCCCACAGAGAGATGGAGATAGAGGGAAAGAGAGAGATGGATCCCACAGAGATATAGAAAGCCCACTTACACCCCTATCAGACCACAGCAAAATCACAGTCTACTTGAACAGAGCAATACTCAATCATGAGGCATCAAAGCCAAAGGAACTGAGTAACATTAAGAAATGCTATAGATGGAAGGAATGCAGTTTGGAAACCTACCAAAAAACAATTAGGCAACAACAAATCCAATCCCTTTTAGACAATTTCCTGGGTAAAACGTTCCACTGCAATAGTGAAGGTGTAAACTTGTCAGCAGAAAATCTTAACAGTATATTTGACCTCTCAGCTTCTCTATCAAATCTAAAAATCTCAAATAGAAAACCGAAGAAAATGAACAACAATGACAAATGGTTTGATGAAGAATGCAAAAATCTAAGAAAGAAATTGAGAAACCTGTCCAACCAAAAACATAGAGACCCGGAAAACCTGAGTCTACGCCTTCACTATGGTGAATCACTAAAACAATAAAGAAATACACTACGGAAAAAGAAGGAACAGCACGTCAGAAATCAGCTCAATATAATTGAAGAATCCATAGACTCTAACCAATTCTGGGAAAATTGGAAAACACTAAATAAACAACAACACAAATAATTATCTATCCAAAATGGAGATGTATGGGTAAACCACTTCTCCAATCTTTTTGGCTCTATAACAAAGAATAAAGAGCAAAAACATATACATGATCAAATACAAATCCTAGAATCAACTATTAAAGACTACCAGAACCCACTGGATTCTCCAATTACCTTGAATGAGTTACAGGACAAAATAAAAACCCTCCAACCCAAAAAGGCCTGTGGTGTTGAAGGTATCCTTAATGAAATGATCAAATATACAGACAACAAATTCCAATTGGCTATACTAAAACTCTTTAACATCGTCCTTAGCTCTGGCATCTTCATCAATATTTGGAACCAAGGAATGATCACCCCAATCCACAAGAGTGGAGACAAATTTGACCCCAATAACTACTGTGGAATATGCGTCAACAGTAACCTTGGGAAAATACTCTGCATTATCATTAACAGCAGACTCGTACATTTCCTCAATGAAAACAATGTACTGAGCAAATGTCAAATTGGCTTTTTACCAAATTACCGTACAACAGACCATGTATTCACCCTACACACCCTAATTGACAACCAAACAAACCAAAACAAAAACAAGGCTTCTCATGCTTTGTTGATTTCAAAAAAGCCTTCGACTCAATTTGGCATGAGGGTCTGCTTTTCAAATTGATGGAAAGTGGTGTTGGGGGTAAAACATACGACATTATAAAATCCATGTACACAAACAACAAGTGTGCGGTTAAAATTGGCAAAAAACACACACATTTCTTCACACAGGGTCGTGGGGTGAGACAGGGATGCAGCTTAAGCCCCACCCTCTTCAACATATAAATCAACGAATTGGCGCGGGCACTAGAACAGTCTCCAGCACCCGGCCTCACCCTACTAGACTCTGAAGTCAAATGTCTACTGTTTGCTTATGATCTGGTGCTTCTGTCACCAACCAAGGAGGGCCTACAGCAGCACCTAGATCTTCTGCACAGATTCTGTCAGACCTGGGCCCTGACAGTAAATCTCAGTAAGACCAAAATAATGGTATTCCAAAAAAGGTCCAGTCGCCAGGACCACAAATTCAATCTAGACACTGTTGCGCTAGAGCACACAAAAAACTATACATAACTCGGCCTAAACATCAGCGCCACAGGTAACTTCCACAAAGCTGTGAACGATCTGAGAGACAAGGCAAGAAGGGCATTCTATGCCATCAAAAGGAACATACATTTCAACATACCAATTAGGATCTGGCTAAAAATACTTGAACCAGTCATAGAGCCCATTGCCCTATATGGTTGTGAGGTCTGGGGTCCGCTCACCATACCAAGACTTCACAAAATGGGGCAAACACCAAATTGAGACTCTGCATGCAGAATTCTGCAAAAATATCCTCCGTGTACAACGTAGAACACCAAATAATGCATGCAGAGCAGAATTAGGCCGATACCCACTAATTATCAAAATCCAGAAAAGAGCTGTTAAATTCTACAACCACCTAAAAGGAAGCGATTCCCAAACCTTCCATAACAAAGCCATCACCTACAGAGAGATGAACCTGGAGAAGAGTCCCCTAAGCAAGCTGGTACTAGGGCTCTGTTCACAAACACAAACACACCCCACAGAGCCCCAGGACAACAGCACAATTAGACCCAACCAAATCATGAGAAAACAAAAGATAATTACTTGACACATTGGAAAGAATTAACAAAAAAACAGAGCAAACTAGAATGCTATTTGGCCCTAAACAGAGAGTACACAGCGGCAGAATACCTGACCACTGTGACTGTTCCAAACTTAAGGAAAGCTTTGACTATGTACAGACTCAGTGAGCATAGCCTTGCTATTGAGAAAGGCCGCCGTAGGCAGACATGGCTCTCAAGAGAAGACAGGTTATGTGCTCACTGCCCACAAAATGAGGTGGAAACTGAGCTGCACTTCCTAACCTCCTGCCCAATGTATGACCATATTAGAGAGACATATTTCCCTCACTTTACACAGATCCACAAAGAATTCTAAAACAAATCCAATGTTGATAAACTCCCATATCTACTGGGTGAAATTCCACAGTGTGCATCACAGCAGCAAGATTTGTGACCTGTTGCCACAAGAAAAGGGCAACCAGTGAAGAACGAACACCATTGTAAATACAACCCATTTTTATGGTTATTTATTTTCCATTGTGTACTTTAACCATTTGTACATCGTTATAACACTGTATATATATAATATGACATTTGTAATGTCTTTATTGTTTTGAAACTTCTGTATGTGTAATGTTTACTGTTAATTTTTATTGTTTATTTCACTTTTGTATATTATTATTACCTCACTTGCTTTGGCAATGTTAACACATGTTTCCCATGCCAATAAAGCCCCTTGAATTGAATTGAATTGAGAGAGAGATGGATCCCACAGAGAGATGGAGAAAGAGAGAGAGAGAGATGGATCCCACAGAGAGATGGAGAAAGAGAGATAGAGATGGATCCCACAGAGAGATTGAGAAAGAGAGAGAGAGATGGATCCCACAGAGAGATGGAGAAAGAGAGAGAGATGGATCCCACAGAGAGATATAGGGAGAGAGAGAGATGGATCCCACAGAGAGATAGAGAAAGAGAGAGAGAGATGGATCCCACAGAGAGATAGAGGGAAAGAGAGAGATGGATCCCACAGAGAGATAGAGGGAAAGAGAGAGATGGATCCCACAGAGAGATAGAGTTAGAGGGAAAGAGAGATGGATCCCACAGAGAGATGGAGGGAAAGAGAGAGATGGATCCCACAGAGAGATAGAGAAAGAGAGAGAGAGATGGATCCCACAGAGAGATAGAGATAGAGGGAAAGAGAGAGATCGATCCCACAGAGAGATAGAGGGAAAGAGAAAGATGGATCCCACAGAGAGATATAGGGAAAGAGAGAGATGGATCCCACAGAGAGATAGGGAAAGAGAGAGATGGATCCCACAGAGAGATAGAGGGAAGGAGAGAGATGGATCCCACAGAGAGATGGAGAAAGAGAGAGAGAGATGGATCCCACAGAGAGATATAGATTCCAGATAGATAGAGATTCCATCTAGACACCGTTGCCCTAGAGCACACAAAAAACTATACATACCTCGGCCTAAACATCAGCACCACAGGTAACTTCCACAAAGCTGTGAACGATCTGAGAGACAAGGCAAGAAGGGCATTCTATGCCATCAAAAGGAACATACATTTCAACATACCAATTAGGATCTGGCTAAAAATACTTGAATCAGTCATAGAACCCATTGCCCTTTATGGTTGTGAGGCCTGGGGTCCGCTCACCAACCAAGATTTCACAAAATGGGGCAAACACCAAATTGAGACTCTGCATGCAGAATTCTGCAAAAATATCCTCCATGTACAACGTAGAACACCAAATAATGCATGCAGAGCAGAATTAGGCCGATACCCACTAATTATCAAAATCCAGAAAAGAGCCGTTAAATTCTACAACCACCTAAAAGGAAGCGATTCCCAAACCTTCCATAACAAAGCCATCACCTACAGAGAGATGAACCTGGAGAAGAGTCCCCTAAGCAAGCTGGTCCTAGGGCTCTGTTCACAAACACAAACACACCCCACAAAGCCCCAGGACAACAGCACAATTAGACCCAACCAAATCATGAGAAAACAAAAAGATAATTACTTGACACATTGGAAAGAATTAACAAAAAAACAGAGCAAACTAGAATGCTATTTGGCCCTAAACAGAGAGTACACAGTGGCAGAATACCTGACCACTGTGACTGACCCAAACTTAAGGAAAGCTTTGACTATGTACAGACTCAGTGAGCATAGCCTTGCTATTGAGAAAGGCCGCCGTAGGCAGACATGGCTCTCAAGAGAAGACAGGCTATGTGCACACTGCCCACAAAATGAGGTGGAAACCGAGCTGCACTTCCTAACCTCCTGCCCAATGTATGACCATATTAGAGACACATATTTCCCTCAGATCACACAGATCCACAAAGAATTCGAAAACAAATCCAATTTTGATAAACTCCCATATCTACTGGGGGAAATTCCACAGTGTGCCATCACAGCAGCAAGATTTGTGACCTGTTGCCACAAGAAAAGGGCAACCAGTGAAGAACAAACACCATTGTAAATACAACCCATATTTATGCTTACTTATTTTAACTTGTGTGCTTTAACCATTTGTACATTGTTACAACACTGTATATATTTAATATGACACTTGTAATGTCTTTATTGTTTTGAAACTTCTGTATGTGTAATGTTTACTGTTAATTTGTTTTGTTTGTTTCACTTTTGTGTATTGTCTACCTCACTTGCTTTGGCAATGTTAACACATGTTTCCCATGCCAATAAAGCCCCTTGAATTGTATTGAATTGAATATAGGGAGAGAGAGAGATGGATCCCACAGAGAGATAGGGAAAGAGAGAGATGGATCCCACAGAGAGATAGAGAAAGAGAGAGAGAGATGGATCCCACAGAGAGATAGAGGGAAAGAGAGAGATGGATCCCACAGAGAGATAGAGAAAGAGAGAGAGAGATGGATACCACAGAGAGATAGAGAAAGAGAGAGATGAGTCCCACAGAGAGATGGAGATAGAGGGAAAGAGAAATGGATCCCACAGAGAGATAGAGAAAGAGGGATAGAGAGAGATGGATCCCACAGAGAGATTAAGAGAGAGAGAGATGGATCCCACAGAGAGATTAAGAGAGAGAGAGAGAGAGATGGATCCCACAGAGAGATAGAGATAGAGGGATAGAGAGAGATGAATCCCACAGAGAGATTAAGAGAGAGAGAGATGGATCCCACAGAGAGATAGAGATAGAGGGATAGAGAGAGATGGATCCCACAGAGAGATGGAGAAAGAGGGATAGAGAGAGATGGATCCCACAGAGAGATTAAGAGAGAGAGAGATGGATCCCACAGAGAGATAGAGATAGAGGGATAGAGAGAGATGGATCCCACAGAGAGATACCTCCTCTGTCCCTGATGGCAAGGTTGTGTCCCCTCTTTAGAGTGATGTCCAGTTGGTACATCCCTGGGTTGGCAGGAGGGGCGGTCTCAGCATTACTTGGCCCCACGATGTTGATGCCCTGCAAGGAAACACAACAACTAGAAGTTAACCAGACAGTCATCCACTACAACACAAGTAGTTAGCTCACCAATGAAAATATAAGTTGTTGCCCTGCAAAGAGAGACACGCCAAAGAGAGACAACTAATCCATCCAATCCACATAAAGTAGCTCTACCACTAAATGTTTACTTGATCAAAAATATATGGACACCTGCTCGTCTAACATCTCATTCCAAAATTAATATGGAGTTGGTCCCCCTTTTGCTGCTATAACAGCCTCCACTCATTAATATGGTGTTGGTCCCCCTTTTCTGCTATAACAGCCTCCACTCATTAATATGGTGTTGGTCCCCCTTTTCTGCTATAACAGCCTCCACTCATTAATATGGTGTTGGTTCCCCTTTTCTGCTATAACAGCCTCCACTCATTAATATGGTGTTGGTCCCCCTTTTCTGCTATAACAGCCTCCACTCATTAATATGGTGTTGGTCCCCCTTTTCTGCTATAACAGCCTCCACTCATTAATATGGTGTTGGTCCCCCTTTTCTGCTATAACAGCCTCCACTCATTAATATGGAATTGGTCCACCCTTTGCTGCTGTAACAGCCTCCACTCTTCTGGGAAGGCTTTCCACTAGATATTGGAACATTGCTACAGGGACTTGATTCCATTCAGCCACAAGAGCATTAGTGAGGTTCCGCAAACCACTCCAGCCGACGCTTGGCATTGAGCATGGTGATTTTAGGCTTAGGCTGTTCGGCCATGGAAACCCATTTCATGAAGCGTCCAACGAACAGTTCTTGTGCTGACATTGCTTCCAGAGGCAGTTTGGAACTCGGTAGTGAGTGTTACAACTGAGGACAGATGATTTTTACTCACTAAGTGCTTCAGAACCTGGTCGGTTCCATTCTGCGAGATTGTGTGGCCTACCACTTCGCGGCTGAGCCGTTGTTGCTCCTAGACATTTCCACTTCACAATAAGAGCACTTACTGTTGACCGGGACAGCTCTGGCAATGCAGACATTTGACGAACTGACTTGTTGGGAATGTGGCATCCTATGACGGTGCCATGTTGAAAGTCACTGAGCTCATCAGTGAGGCCATTCTAATGCCTAATGCCTTTGTCTATGGAGATTGCATGGCTGTGTGCTCAATTTTAGAATCCACTAATTTGAAGTGGTGTCCACATACTTTTGTATATATAGTGTATATTGTAAGGCAATCACTAGACTGTAGTGTCTCCAGCGCTGGAGGCTGTTTTGGGGACATTTGTGCCATAAGTAAGATCAAGTCTAGGGGAAACATTATGTGTCTGTGTCCCAGGCCCTGTGTTTGACCCTGTGTCACTGGATGTCTTGACACAGGCCCAGCTCCCCCAAGGCTACACCGTGTTGGGAGGGCTGCTAGGAGATAGCTCATACTGTACACAGTAGCGTTTTAGTCAGAACATCGTTCACACCCTCACCTCATGTCCTAACTTAGATCAAAAATACAGGTGTTACAATATATCTGGAGCAATCTAAGAAAGAAAGAGAGAGAGAAAGGAAACAGAAGGAGAGAGATAAGGAGAGAGATAAGGAGAGAGATAGAGAGAGAGAGAGAGAGAGAGAGAGAGAGAGAGAGAGAGAGAGAGAGAGAGAGAGAGAGAGAGAGAGAGAGAGAGAGAGAGAGAGAGAGAGAGAGAGAGAGAGAGAGAGAGAGAGAGAGAGAAAAGGAGAGAGAGAGATGAGACAGAAGGAGAGGCAGAGATGGAGATAAAGAGAGAGAGCTGTGAATTGGAGTGAATAGACGGATGACCTAGGGGCGTGTAAGGCGGGTACACACACATCTCTGTGGAATGGCAGGGTCATTTCAGAGTGCATGGTTTAACGGAGCTCTTTACACAAGATAATACACAAATACAGTACACTGCCCAGGGCAAATGCTCAAGATGGCAGATACACATTGTGAATAAACAAAAAATAGCAATGGGTTTTACAGTCATTGATATCACAGTCATTCAGGTCAAACTAACAGACACAACTGATCTCATGTAAATACTGTAGAAGTGATTGTGGATATCTGATATAGGACAGAGATGTCTTAGAGAAACCTGCCTCCATTGGATGACTTCTGAAATAAAATAACTGAATTCAAATAAAATAACTTAGAATATTCTTGTATGTATTTGAGAATTCGTGAACAAAGTGAAACTGACAACTGTAGAGACTTTCTTGGCTGGCTCTTGAGAAATGTAGGGCTCAGTGACAATGACAGGGTGTGATAGAGTGAGCAAGCTTGCCCTACACAAAGAAATTCAACTATTGCATTCAAAAGGAAAATCCAACTGAATCGTCGTTTATTTGTGGATCAATGTGGACCAAGTTTTTGTTTTTCCATATGCAAATTAAAACACAAAAGGGGCATTGAACAACATTTGAATAGCATAAGACAATCAATTAAATGGTTTTGCATACAGAATGACAAAGTAGTTTTGGCCATGTTATACCAAGCTCTGTGCAAAGTCCTCTTTAACAGTGTGGAGACACATTGAAATAGCAGGATGGGGTCAAGAAGAATTCTGCTGAGGTTTTCTAGGCCTAGGGCATCCTCACTGTAACATAAACACCATAGAGGTCAACAACAGTGACTTCTTCAGCTAATACATTTTCATTTGCGTAAGCAGGTGAGAGAGCATACTGCTCCATGGCCAGGAAGGCACAAACAAACTCCAGGTACAAACCAGCGTGACTGCTACCTTACAAACCCTTACTGAAACCTAGCTGCCCTCTTCACCCTTAGTTTAAATCATCACATTCAGACGTCAAAGCGAGAGAAATTATTAGACAGTAGGCAAAAAAAAAAGGATTCTGCCAACATCCCTCCGTCCTATTGAAATAGAACCTCACAGTTTCTCAGAATCAAATCAAATTCAAATAAAATAAAATGTATTTATATAGCCCTTCTTACATCAGCTGATATCTCAAAGTGCTATACAGAAACCCAGCTTAAAATGCAGATGTAGAAGCACGGTGGCTAGGAAAAACTCCCTAGAAAGGCCAAAACCTAGGAAGAAACCTAGAGAGGAACCAGGCTATGAGGTGTGGCCAGTCCTCTTCTGGCTGTGCCGGGTGGAGATTATAACAGAACATGCCCAAGATCTTCAAATGTTCATAAATGACCAGCATGGTCAAATAATAATAATCACAGCAGTTGTTGAGGGTGCAGGTATAGGTCTGCAGTCCTACAGTATGGATGCACTACCTTGGACCAGGGGCCATACTCTTGTCAGAAGTAATGTATTACATAGGGAATATAGGGTATATTGGGATGCAGATGTATCTACTGTCAGAGGCTGCTGATGTGCATAATGCTTAGAAAAGAGTAGACCTGACCCCTCATGAATAAGGAATTATGATGAGAGAGTTTCACTTATCCTGTATGAGAGATGAGGGGTAAATACTTAATAAGATATTAACAGCATGGGCCAGCTGCCAGAAAATACCATTCCATTTTAGCTCTCTGGGATGTGGTCTTGGAGAAAGGGTTGGGTCACGCGTCGGTCATTAGAACATAATTGTCACACACACACACACACACACACACACACACACACACACACACACACACACACACACACACACACACACACACACACACACACACACACACACACACACACACACACACACACACACACACACAAAAAAAGTATCTTTCAACCACTGAGTGAGTAGCAAGTATTATATTCACATCTTTGAATTCATACTCATATCACTACTTCTTATCAAATCAAGCTTAATTTAAACAGCACATTTCAGACATGGACTGCAATGCAATGTGTTTCACAAGAAAAAATATATAAAAAAACTATGAAAAAAAAAGCTGAAATATTTACAACACAACAAACATAACATAAAAAACAAAAAAAAGAACAACAAAAAATCAACAACTAAAAAGCACCTTAAGGAAAAGCAAAGCTAAAAAAAAGTTTTTCAAGATCTCTTTTAAATGTGTCCACAGTTTCAGACCCCTCGGGGACTCTGGCAGGCTGTTCCAGAGGCTGGGGGCACAGTAACTAAACGCTGACTCTCCATACCTTGGTCCTAGGCTTTGGGATAGTTAAAAGGCCAGTGCCAGAGGACGTGAGGGACCTACTGGGTAGATAACTTAAAAGCATATCTGACGTGTATTGGGGCGCACAGTTGTGGATTGATTTAAAAACCAACAGAATAATCTTAAAATAAATTGTAAAACTCACAGGCAGCCTGTGCAGAGACTTTAAAACCAGTGTGATGTGTGCTCTCTGTCTGGTCTTGGTCAGTACCCATGCTGCAGCATTCTGTATGTGTTGCAGTTGACCAATGGTTTTCTTGAGTAGACCAGACAGGAGAGCATTACAGTAGTAAAAGCATGGATGTGTCTCTCTGTGTACCAGCCTGAGATAGAAACAGCCGCACCTTCGCAATGTTCCTCACTTGGGAAAAAAGCTATTTTGGTCACATTCCTAATGTGTGATTCGAAATTGAGTTAAGAATCTAAAATGGCACCTACGTTTTTTACCTGGTGTTTTATCTTTATTGCCCGTGAATTAAAATGTGTGGCCAGATTCTCTCTCTGTGCTTTGGCTCCAACAAAAAGTACCTCTGTCTTCTCTTGATTTAGCTGTAGGAAGCTGTGAGCCATCCAAGTATTTAAATCACTAATAGTTTAATAATTTATCCGTGGAGCGAAAATCTTCTGGTGACAGAGAAAAGTAAAGTTGTGTATCGTCTGCATAGCATTGAAAATCAGCTTTCATCATTATTAGACCACTCATGACAATCCCCCTTAACGACAATCCCCGTCAGCTAGTCACACAGCCACTGCAGTCTGCTCAGCTCTCTGCTGATCTCACCATTTGGACCCCAGGAAGAGTAGCTGCTGCATGAGAAACAGCTAATGGGGATCCAAATTAACTCAAGTAAACCAGTCACCATTTCTCCCCTCTGCATTCACTAGGAGTCGGCTTAGCCTGGAGTTGTTTTTAACCATGTAATCTGCCTGGGGGAAACGTATAGCCGTAATGAGTCACTGTACGCTTCCTTAGCCCTTGGCTAACACTGAGCTGGTTAGCATGGAGAGTTGCTGAGCTCTGTTGTTGGACAGGACAGTGTCATTTTTTACATTTATCCAGAGCACATACATTTTCATCAAATCCACAACCCTGGCATTGCAAGCACCATGCTCTACCAACTGAGCCTCACGGGACTGTAATGGGTGTTGAAGACTGAGCTGTATGATGGATGTGGCGGCTGATTTGGATAAACACTTTTTGTTTCCATGTAGCCAGGTGCCATGGAAATGCATTTGCATCAGAAAAGGGTGTGTGTGTCAGGATTGCATAGGACGGAACAGTATGTGTGTGTGTGTGTGTGTGTGTGTGTGTGTGTGTGTGTGTGTGTGTGTGTGTGTGTGTGTGTGTGTGTGTGTGTGTGTGTGTGTGTGTGTGTGTGTGTGTGTGTGTGTGTGTGTGTGTGTGTGTGTGTGTGTGTGTGTGTGTGTGTGTGTGTGTGTTGCCTGGGTGCACAAGTGTGAAAAAGTCTGTTTACCTACAACATAATGAACCACAGCATCTGTCATAATAGAAAACAGAGTAGTAGTTTAAACACACAGTTGCTTCTAAACCATCAGACTCACTGGATTGGACTGAGAGAGGCAGCCATTAATACTTGGCAACAACACAAGTTTAGCCTCTTCATCTAACTAATGAAGAGCTATAGTCAACATTCAAATAACCATAAAATGGCAATAAGCACATCTGCCTGATTGTGCGCAGCAGTTGTTGATATTATTGAGTCCTATTTCACATTTATTCATATTTCACACAGCAATTTATTTAAAGTCAAGCTTGGAAGGAAAGAGCTGGTAGAAAACATCAAATACCATGTGATGAGAAACTTCTCCTGGACATCAATAGCTAACAGTCAGTTATTCAAACAGTTGTTACAGTAATTGCTTTGGGTGACTTGACCCCTCTCAGTAGGACTCTAGTGGTACGGTCTAACCCCTCAGTGGGACCCTAGTGGTACGGTCTAACCCCTCAGTAGGACCCTAGTGGTACGGTCTAACCCCTCAGTGGGACCCTTGTGGTACGGTCTAACCCCTCAGTGAGACCCTAGTGGTACGGTCTAACCCCTCAGTGAGACCCTAGTGGTACGGTCTAACCCCTCAGTGGGACCCTAGTGGTACGGTCTAACCCCTCAGTAGGACACTAGTGGTACGGCCTAACCCCTCAGTGGGATCCTAGTGGTACGGCCCAACCCCTCAGTGGGACCCTAGTGGTACGGCCCAACCCCTCAGTGAGACCCTAGTGGTACGGTCTAACCCCACAATGGGACAGTCTAACCCCACAATGGGACCCTAGTGGTACGGTCTAACCCCAACCCCACAGTGGGACCCTAGTGGTACGGTCTAACCCCACAGTGGGACCCTAGTGGTACGGTCTAACCCCACAGTGGCACCCTAGTGGTACGGTCTAACCCCACAGTGGCACCCTAGTGGTACGGCCCAACCCCTCAGTGGGACCCTAGTGGTACGGCACAACCCCTCAGTGAGACCCTAGTGGTACGGTCTAACCCCTCAGTGGGACCCTAGTGGTGCGGTCTAACCCCTCAGTGAGACCCTAGTGGTACGGCCTAACCCCTCAGTGAGACCCTAGTGGTACGGCCTAACCCCTCAGTGAGACCCTAGTGGTACGGTCTAACCCCACAGTGGGACCCTAGTGGTGCGGTCTAACCCCACAGTGGGACCCTAGTGGTACGGTCTAGCCCCACAGTGGGACCCTAGTGGTACGGTCTAACCCCACAGTGGGACCCTAGTGGTACGGCCTAACCCCTCAGTGGGACCCTAGTAGTACGGTCTAACCCCACAGTGGGACCCTAGTGGTACGGTCTAACCCCACAGTGGGACCCTAGTGGTACGGCCTAACCCCTCAGTGGGACCCTAGTAGTACGGTCTAACCCCACAGTGGGACCCTAGTAGTACGGTCTAACCCCACAGTGGGACCCTAGTGGTACGGTCTAACCCCACAGTGGGACCCTAGTGGTACGGTCTAACCCCACAGTGGGACCCTAGTGGTACGGTCTAACCCCACAGTGGGACCCTAGTGGTACGGCCCAACCCCACAGTGGGACCCTAGTGGTACGGTCTAGCCCCACAGTGGGACCCTAGTGGTACGGCCCAACCCCACAGTGGGACCCCAGTGGTACGGTCCAACCCCACAGTGGGACCCTAGTGTACCAGAGAACAAGCAGAAAAGCGAAGATCCAATCAAATGGATGTGATAGGAAGATAACTTCAACAACAGCACTCCAAGCAGGGTGCATTTATGTGATTAGAATCATTTTTCATCGGGCACCCGAACATAAATAAAACAGAAATGGGCAGTAGATTTCTCCCATTCAGTCTATCTGAGATGGACTAAAGACGTATTCCTTTGTTCACCACACTTTATCGGGCCAAAGTATCTGCAATCTATTTAGTACTAAATAAGAGATACATTTTATGGCCTAGTTTTATGGCCTTTTTGGCCTTAATAGCCTAGTTTGGAAAGTGCTGGATAGTTTGGGTTTTCTGTATTTACCGAATAGCCCATTATATAAAACCTAATGTGTGTAACACAGTGTACTGACAGTTAATTTGACTGTCAGTCAACATACACAGTTTATGTACAGTATGCATTGCAACATATGCTTCACCTTAACGACAAACAGAAACAACCTGTGCTACTGTAACCCAAAGCTAAATCAATGACCTATTTTAAAGACATATTGTAGACCTAAATCATTAGGTTGTCACATAGCTTTGGGGCTCCCGAGTGGCATAGCGGTCTAAGGCACTGCATCTCTGTGCTAGAGGTGTCACTACAGACGTCCTGGTTTGATTCCAGGTTGTATAACAACCGGCCGTAATTGAGAGTCCCATAGGGCGGCGCACAATTGGCCCAGCGTCGTCCGGGTTTGGCTGGTGTAGGCCGTCATTGTAAATTTGTCCTAGTTAAATATATATAGAGATCCTTTAAATAGCCAACCCTATAGTATGACTCATAGAGAAACAGCTAGTTCTCTATACTATAACGATAGAATGTTCAGATGAGTTTGCATATTTCAATAGCAAATTGAGTCTGTTCTGCTATCCCCTGTACTGTATATAGCCTTGCTACTGTTATTTTACTGCTGCTCTTTAATTATTTGTTATTACATATTTTACTGAGCTATTTTTTAATAAACACTTATTTTTCTTAAAACTGCATTGTTGGTTAAAGGCTTGAATACAAGGAGCTCATGTCACGTTCCTGACCTATTTATGTTAGTTGTTATGTGTGTTAGTTGGTCAGGACGTGAGGTTGGGTGGGCATTCTATGTTTTCTGTTTCTGTGTTGGTTTTGGGTTGCCTGGTATGGCTCTTAATTAGAGGCAGGTGTTTGGCGTTCCTCTAATTAAGAGTCATATTTAGGTAGGCGTTGTCACAGTGTTCGTTGTGGGTGATTGTCTCCTGTGTCAGTATGTATGTTCGTGCCACACGGGACTGTAGCGTTTGTTTGTAGTCGTGTACCTGTTCGTGCGTTCTTCACGTTATATGTAAGTTCGTGTCCAGGTCTGTTTTCATCGTTTATTTGTTTTGTAGTTGATTCAAGTATAGTTCGTTTTCTGTCTACGTCGTGTTTGTTGTTTTGTCGTGTCTTAAATAAATCATGTCATCATACCTCGCTGCGCCTTGGTTCAATCCCTGCTCCTCTTCGGATGAAGAAGAGGAGGACAGCCGTTACAGAATCACCCACCATACCAGAGCCAAGCAGCGGAGTCAACGGAGAAAAGGACAGGAGAAGAAGGAGCAATGGACATGGGACGATGTTTTGGACGGAAAGGGTTGCTACACTTGGGAGGAGATCCTGGCTGGGAGGGATCGCCTCCCATGGGAACAGTTGGAGGCACTGAGGAGAGCAGAGGCTACCGGGGAGAGGAACCGGAGCTATGAGGGAACGCGTCTGGCACGGAAGCCCAAAAAGCCCGTAAGTAATTCCCAAAAATTTCTTGGGGGGGGGTTAAGAGGTAGTGGGCCAAGGGCAGGTAGGAGACCTGCGCCCACTTCCCAGGCTTACCGTGGAGAGCGGGAGTACGGGCAGGCGCCGTGTTACGCAGTAGAGCGCACGGTGTCTCTTGTACGAGTGCATAGCCCAGTGCGGGTTATTCCACCTCCCCGCACTGGTAGGGCTAGATTGAGTATTGAGCCAGGTGTCATGAGGCCGGCTCAACGCGTCTGGTCTCCAGTGCGTCTCCTCGGGCCGGCATACATGGCACCGGCCTTACGCATGGTTTCCCCGGTTCGCCTACATAGGCCGGTGCGGGTTATTCCACCTCCCCGCACTGGTCGGGCGACCGGGAGCATTCAACCAGGTAAGGTTGGGCGGGTTCAATGCTCAAGAGTGCCAGTACGCCTCCACGGTCCGGTATTTCCGGCACCACCTCCCCGCCCCAGCCTAGTACCTACAGTGTTTACACTACGCACTAGGCTACCAGTGCGTATCCTGAGCCCTGTTCCTCCTCCACGCACTCTCCCTGTAGTGCGTGTATCTAGCCCGGTGCCTCCAGTTCCGGCCCCACGCACTAAGCTACCAGTGCGTCTCCAGAGCCCTGTACAAACTGTATCTTCTCCCCCTACTAATCCTGAGGTGCTTGTCCTCAGCCCGGCGTCACCAGTGCCGGTACCACGCATCAGTTATAGAGTGGGCTTTGAGAATACAGTGTGCCCTGTCCCTGCTCCCCGCACTAGTAGGAAGGTGCTTATCATTAGCACGGTGCCTCCAGTTCCGGCACCACGCACCAGGTCTACAGTGCACCGTATCCGGCCAGAGCCATCCGTCTCCCCAGCGCCATCTGAGCCATCCGTCTCCCCAGCGCCATCTGAGCCATCCGTCTCCCCAGCGCCATCTGAGCCATCCGTCTCCCCAGCGCCGTCTGAGCCATCCGTCTGCCAGGAGCCTGCAAAGCCGCCCGTCTGCCATGAGCCTGCAAAGCCGCCCGTCTGCCATGAGCCTACAGAGCCATCCGCCAGACAGGAGCCGTTAGAGCCGTCAGCCAGACAGGAGCCGCTAGAGCCGTCAGCCAGACAGGATCTGCCAGAGCCGCCAACCAGACAGGATCTGCCAGAGCCGCCAACCAGACAGGATCTGCCAGAGCCGCCAACCAGACAGGATCTGCCAGAGCCGCCAACCAGACAGGATCTGCCAGAGCCGCCAGCGAGCCATGAGCAGCCAGAGCCGTCAGAGAGCCATGAGCAGCCAGAGCCGTCAGAGAGCCATGAGCAGCCAGAGCCGTCAGAGCGCCATGAGCAGCCAGAGCCGTCAGAGCGCCATGAGCGTCGAGAGCCGTCAGCCTGCCATGAGCGTCGAGAGCCGTCAGCCTGCCATGAGCGTCGAGAGCCGTCAGCCTGCCATGAGCGTCGAGAGCCGTCAGCCTGCCATGAGCGTCGAGAGCCGTCAGCCTGCCATGAGCGTCGAGAGCCGTCAGCCTGCCATGAGCGTCGAGAGCCGTCAGCCTGCCATGAGCGTCGAGAGCCGTCAGCCAGCCATGAGCGTCGAGATTCGTCAGTCAGCCATGAGCTGCCCTTCAGCCTGAAACGGCTAGATACCCAGAACTGCCCATCAGTCCAGAGCTGTCTCTCTGTCCGGAGCTGCCTTTCAGTCCGGAGTTGCCCCTCTATCCTGATCTCCCTCTCTATCTTGATCTACCTCTATATTCTTATCTATCCCTCTGTCTTGATTTATCTCTCTGTCCCAGTGCTGTCCTTATTAGTGAGGTTATTAAGAGGATGTTGTGGGGGAAAAAAGAGGGTGGACATTCTTAGAGGGAGGAAGCTAGGATGGATTATGGTGGGGTGGGGACCTCGCCCGGAGCCTGAGCCACCACCGTGGTTAGATGCCCACCCAGACCCTCCCCTAGACTTTGTGCTGGTGCGTCCGGAGTTCGCACCTTGTGGGGGGGGTAATGTCACGTTCCTGACCTATTTATGTTAGTTGTTATGTGTGTTAGTTGGTCAGGACGTGAGGTTGGGTGGGCATTCTATGTTTTCTGTTTCTGTGTTGGTTTTGGGTTGCCTGGTATGGCTCTTAATTAGAGGCAGGTGTTTGGCGTTCCTCTAATTAAGAGTCATATTTAGGTAGGCGTTGTCACAGTGTTCGTTGTGGGTGATTGTCTCCTGTGTCAGTATGTATGTTCGTGCCACACGGGACTGTAGCGTTTGTTTGTAGTCGTGTACCTGTTCGTGCGTTCTTCACGTTATATGTAAGTTCGTGTCCAGGTCTGTTTTCATCGTTTATTTGTTTTGTAGTTGATTCAAGTATAGTTCGTTTTCTGTCTACGTCGTGTTTGTTGTTTTGTCGTGTCTTAAATAAATCATGTCATCATACCTCGCTGCGCCTTGGTTCAATCCCTGCTCCTCTTCGGATGAAGAAGAGGAGGACAGCCGTTACAGCTCATTATTTCTGCCATATTTTTTACGTTTATTTTAAGCCATTAAACTCTATCCCAGATCTGCCCTGCTCAGGCTACAGACGTATCCCATCTCATGACCTGCTCAGGCTACAGACGTATCCCATCTCATGACCTGCTCAGGCTACAGACGTATCCCATCTCATGACCTGCTCAGGCTACAGACGTATCCCATCTCATGCCCTGCTCAGGCTACAGACTCATCCCATCTCATGACCTGCTCAGGCTACAGACTTATCCCATCTCATGCCCTGCTCAGGCTACAGACTCATCCCATCTCATGCCCTGCTCAGGCTACAGACTCATCCCATCTCATGCCCTGCTCAGGCTACAGACTCATCCCATCTCATGCCCTGCTCAGGCTACAGACTCATCCCATCTCATGCCCTGCTCAGGCTACAGACTCATCCCATCTCATGCCCTGCTCAGGCTACAGACTCATCCCATCTCATGACCTGCTCAGGCTACAGACGTATCCCATCTCATGACCTGCTCAGGCTACAGACTCATCCCATCTCATGACCTGCTCAGGCTACAGACGTATCCCATCTCATGACCTGCTCAGGCTACAGACTCATCCCATCTCATGCCCTGCTCAGGCTACAGACGTATCCCATCTCATGACCTGCTCAGGCTACACACACACACAAACACACACACACACACACACACACACAATAAAGTATCAATGAACGTCAGCCATAAACTCAGTGGTTTCAGGATGGAAGACGTTACGGTCAACATGACAACATACACACAGACACTCATCTAACCAAACACCAGCCACACACTATTGTCTTCAGCTTAATTACTTATCATGTAATACCATCCTACCTAACCCCCACACAGAGACAGAGAGCACATTGGTCAGAGGAGTAGTAGAAACAGGTTCAACTATGCCAGAGCAGCAGCCTCACTGAAATGTGAGCAGGCTTTCGTTGAGTTTGGGTAATTACACAATGTTTTGTACAAGTGTACAAAACATTGACATAGACTGAAATAGACTGACCAGGTGAAAGCTATGATCCCTTATTGATGTCACTTGTTAAATTCACTTCAATCAGTGTAGATGAAGGGGGGACAGGTTAAATGAAGGATTTTTAATCCATGAGACAATTAAGACATGGATTGTGTATGTGTAGCATTCAGAGGGTGAATGGGCAAGACAAAATATTTAAGTGCCTTTGAACAGGGTTTGGTAGTAGGTGCCAGGCGCACCGGTTTGAGTGTGTCAAGAATTCCAACTTAACTCGTTTGACATGTACAATGAGTTGCTCTACAGTACGGTGACAGACAGTACGGTGACAGACAGTACGGCGACAGACAGTACAGTGACAGACAGTACGGTGACAGACAGTACGGTGACAGACAGTACAGTGACAGACAGTACGGTGACAGACAGTACGGCGACAGACAGTACGGTGACAGACAGTACGTGACAGACAAAGCTAGAGCTACTTCAGATCCAGTCTGTGAAACTTTAACTTCAACATTGAAATAAACAAGTGTTTCTGTTGACAGGCTCTCCTCCCACAGTCATAAATTAACAAAGTATTGAACTCCTTTCATTAGAGGTGCCTAATCAGTGGGGAGAGGTGATCGTGTATCTAGCTCCTTCTTTCCCAACGACTGAAGTCTGAGCACTGCCATTCTGCCAGTCTGCATTGTGCTGCTAATTACACAGAAAACACACCTCTGCTGCTTCCATGTCTATCACTCTGTAAAACACACCTCTGCTGTTTCATGTCTATCACTCTGTAAAACACACCTCTGCTGTTTCATGTCTATCACTCTGTAAAACACACCTCTGCTGTTTCATGTCTATCACTCTGTAAAACACACCTCTGCTGTTTCATGTCTATCACTCTGTAAAACACACCTCTGCTGTTTCATGTCTATCACTCTGTAAAACACACCTCTGCTGTTTCATGTCTATCACTCTATAAAACACACCTCTGCTGTTTCATGTCTATCACTCTGTAAAACACACCTCTGCTGTTTCATGTCTATCACTCTGTAAAACACACCTCTGCTGTTTCATGTCTATCACTCTGTAAAACACACCTCTGCTGTTTCATGTCTATCACTCTGTAAAACACACCTCTGCTGTTTCATGTCTATCACTCTATAAAACACACCTCTGCTGTTTCATGTCTATCACTCTGTAAAACACACCTTTTATTTTATTTATTTTATTTCACCTCTATTTAACCAGGTAGGCAAATTGAGAACACGTTCTCATTTACAATTGCGACCTGGCCAAGATAAAGCAAAGCAGTTCGACACATACAACAACACATAGTTACACATGGAGTAAAACAAACATACAGTCAATAATACAGTGAAAAATAAGTCTATATACAATGTGAGCAAGTGAGGTGAGATAAGGGAGGTGAAGGCAAACAAAATATAAAAAATATATATATAAATAAATAAAAATATAAAAAGGCCATGGTGGCGAAGTAAATACAATATAGCAAGTAAAAAAAACACTGGAATGGTTGGTTTGCAGTGGAAGAAAGTGTAAAGTAGAGATAGAAATAATGGGGTGCAAAGGAGCAAAATAAATAAATAAATACAGTAGGTAAAGAGGTAGTTGTTTGGGCTAAATTATAGATGGGCTATGTACAGGTGCAATAATCTATGAGCTGCTCTGACAGCTGGTGCTTAAAGCTAGTGAGGGAGATAAGTGTTTCCAGTTTCAGAGATTTTTGTAGTTCATTCCAGTCATTGGCAGCAGAGAACTGGAAGGAGAGGCGGCCAAAGGAAGAATTGGTTTTGGGGGTGACCAGAGAGATATACCTGCTGGAGCGCGTGCTACAGGTAGGTGCTGCTATGGTGATCAGCGAGCTGAGATAAGGGGGGACTTTACCTAGCAGGGTCTTGTAGATGACCTGGAGCCAGTGGGTTTGGCGACGAGTATGAAGCGAGGGCCAGCCAACGAGAGTGTACAGGTCGCAGTGGTGGGTAGTATATGGGGCTTTGGTGACAAAACGGATGGCACTGTGATAGACTGCATCCAATTTATTGAGTAAGGTTTTGGAGGCTATTTTGTAAATGACATCACCGAAGTCGAGGATTGGTAGGATGGTCAGTTTTACAAGGGAATGTTTGGCAGCATGAGTGAAGGATGCTTTGTTGCGGAATAGGAAGCCAATTCTAGATTTAACTTTGGATTGGAGATGTTTGATGTGAGTCTGGAAGGAGAGTTTACAGTCTAACCAGACACCTAGGTATTTGTAGTTGTCCACATATTCTAAGTCAGAGCCGTCCAGAGTAGTGATGTTGGACAGGCGGGCAGATGCAGGCAGCGATCGGTTGAAGAGCATGCATTTAGTTTTACTTGTATTTAAGAGCAATTGGAGGCCACGGAAGGAGAGCTGTACGGCATTGAAGCTCGCCTGGAGGGTTGTTAACACAGTGTCAAAAGAAGGGCCAGAAGTATACAGAATAGTGTCGTCTGCGTAGAGATGGATCAGAGAATCACCAACAGCAAGAGCAACATCATTGATGTATACAGAGAAGAGAGTCGGTCCAAGAATTGAACCCTGTGGCACACCCATAGAGACCGCCAGGGGCCCGGACAACAGACCCTCCGATTTGACACACTGAACTCGATCAGAGAACTAGTTGGTGAACCAGGCGAGGCAATCATTAGAGAAACCAAGGCTGTCGAGTCTGCCGATGAGGATGTGGTGATTGACAGAGTCAAAAGCCTTGGTTTCTCTAATGATTGCCTCTGCTGTTTCTGCTGTTTCCATGTCTATCACTCTGTAAAACACACCTCTGCTGTTTCCATGTCTATCACTCTGTAAAACACACCTCTGCTGTTTCATGTCTATCACTCTGTAAAACACACCTCTGCTGTTTCCATGTCTATCACTCTGTAAAACACACCCTGCTGTTTCATGTCTATCACTCTGTAAAACACACCTCTGCTGTTTCATGTCTATCACTCTGTAAAACACACCTCTGCTGTTTCATGTCTATCACTCTGTAAAACACACCTCTGCTGTTTCATGTCTATCACTCTGTAAAACACACCCTGCTGTTTCATGTCTATCACTCTGTAAAACACACCTCTGCTGTTTCATGTCTATCACTCTGTAAAACACACCTCTGCTGTTTCATGTCTATCACTCTGTAAAACACACCCTGCTGTTTCATGTCTATCACTCTGTAAAACACACCTCTGCTGTTTCATGTCTATCACTCTGTAAAACACACCCTGCTGTTTCATGTCTATCACTCTGTAAAACACACCTCTGCTGTTTCATGTCTATCACTCTGTAAAACACACCTCTGCTGTTTCATGTCTATCACTCTGTAAAACACACCCTGCTGTTTCATGTCTATCACTCTGTAAAACACACCCTGCTGTTTCATGTCTATCACTCTGTAAAACACACCTCTGCTGTTTCATGTCTATCACTCTGTAAAACACACCTCTGCTGTTTCATGTCTATCACTCTGTAAAACCCACCTCTGCTGTTTCATGTCTATCACTCTGTAAAACACACCTCTGCTGTTTCATGTCTATCACTCTGTAAAACACACCTCTGCTGTTCCATGTCTATCACTCTGTAAAACCCACCTCTGCTGTTTCATGTCTATCACTCTGTAAAACCCACCTCTGCTGTTTCATGTCTATCACTCTGTAAAACACACCTCTGCTGTTTCATGTCTATCACTCTGTAAAACACACCTCTGCTGTTTCATGTCTATCACTCTGTAAAACACACCTCTGCTGTTTCATGTCTATCACTCTATAAAACACACCCTGCTGTTTCATGTCTATCACTCTGTAAAACACACCTCTGCTGTTCCATGTCTATCACTCTGTAAAACCCACCTCTGCTGTTTCATGTCTATCACTCTGTAAAACAAACCCTGCTGTTTCATGTCTATCACTCTGTAAAACACACCTCTGCTGTTTCATGTCTATCACTCTGTAAAACACACCCTGCTGTTTCATGTCTATCACTCTGTAAAACACACCTCTGCTGTTTCATGTCTATCACTCTGTAAAACACACCCTGCTGTTTCATGTCTATCACTCTGTAAAACACACCCTGCTGTTTCATGTCTATCACTCTGTAAAACACACCTCTGCTGTTTCATGTCTATCACTCTGTAAAACACACCTCTGCTGTTTCATGTCTATCACTCTGTAAAACACACCTCTGCTGTTTCATGTCTATCACTCTGTAAAACACACCTCTGCTGTTTCATGTCTATCACTCTATAAAACCCACCTCTGCTGTTTCATGTCTATCACTCTGTAAAACACACCTCTGCTGTTTCATGTCTATCACTCTGTAAAACACACCTCTGCTGTTTCATGTCTATCACTCTGTAAAACACACCCTGCTGTTTCATGTCTATCACTCTGTAAAACACACCCTGCTGTTTCATGTCTATCACTCTGTAAAACACACCTCTGCTGTTTCATGTCTATCACTCTGTAAAACACACCTCTGCTGTTTCATGTCTATCACTCTGTAAAACACACCTCTGCTGTTTCATGTCTATCACTCTGTAAAACCCACCTCTGCTGTTTCATGTCTATCACTCTGTAAAACCCACCTCTGCTGTTTCATGTCTATCACTCTGTAAAACACACCTCTGCTGTTTCATGTCTATCACTCTGTAAAACACACCTCTGCTGTTTCATGTCTATCACTCTGTAAAACACACCCTGCTGTTTCATGTCTATCACTCTGTAAAACACACCCTGCTGTTTCATGTCTATCACTCTGTAAAACACACCTCTGCTGTTCCATGTCTATCACTCTGTAAAACACACCCTGCTGTTTCATGTCTATCACTCTGTAAAACACACCTCTGCTGTTCCATGTCTATCACTCTGTAAAACCCACCTCTGCTGTTTCATGTCTATCACTCTGTAAAACAAACCCTGCTGTTTCATGTCTATCACTCTGTAAAACACACCTCTGCTGTTTCATGTCTATCACTCTGTAAAACACACCTCTGCTGTTTCATGTCTATCACTCTGTAAAACCCACCTCTGCTGTTTCATGTCTATCACTCTGTAAAACACACCTCTGCTGTTTCATGTCTATCACTCTGTAAAACACACCTCTGCTGTTTCATGTCTATCACTCTGTAAAACACACCTCTGCTGTTTCATGTCTATCACTCTGTAAAACACACCTCTGCTGTTTCATGTCTATCACTCTGTAAAACACACCTCTGCTGTTTCATGTCTATCACTCTGTAAAACACACCCTGCTGTTTCATGTCTATCACTCTGTAAAACACACCTCTGCTGTTTCATGTCTATCACTCTGTAAAACACACCTCTGCTGTTTCATGTCTATCACTCTGTAAAACACACCCTGCTGTTTCATGTCTATCACTCTGTAAAACACACCTCTGCTGTTTCATGTCTATCACTCTGTAAAACACACCTCTGCTGTTTCATGTCTATCACTCTGTAAAACACACCTCTGCTGTTTCATGTCTATCACTCTGTAAAACACACCTCTGCTGTTTCATGTCTATCACTCTGTAAAACACACCTCTGCTCTTTCATGTCTATCACTCTGTAAAACACACCCTGCTGTTTCATGTCTATCACTCTGTAAAACACACCTCTGCTGTTTCATGTCTATCACTCTGTAAAACACACCTCTGCTGTTTCATGTCTATCACTCTGTAAAACACACCCTGCTGTTTCATGTCTATCACTCTGTAAAACACACCTCTGCTGTTTCATGTCTATCACTCTGTAAAACACACCTCTGCTGTTTCATGTCTATCACTCTGTAAAACACACCTCTGCTGTTTCATGTCTATCACTCTGTAAAACACACCTCTGCTGTTTCATGTCTATCACTCTGTAAAACACACCTCTGCTGTTTCATGTCTATCACTCTGTAAAACCCACCTCTGCTGTTTCATGTCTATCACTCTGTAAAACCCACCTCTGCTGTTTCATGTCTATCACTCTGTAAAACACACCCTGCTGTTTCATGTCTATCACTCTGTAAAACACACCCTGCTGTTTCATGTCTATCACTCTGTAAAACACACCTCTGCTGTTTCATGTCTATCACTCTGTAAAACACACCCTGCTGTTTCATGTCTATCACTCTATAAAACACACCTCTGCTGTTTCATGTCTATCACTCTGTAAAACACACCTCTGCTGTTTCATGTCTATCACTCTGTAAAACACACCTTTTATTTTATTTATTTTATTTCACCTTTATTTAACCAGGTAGGCAAATTGAGAACACGTTCTCATTTACAATTGCGACCTGGCCAAGATAAAGCAAAGCAGTTCGACACATACAACAACACATAGTTACACATGGAGTAAAACAAACATACAGTCAATAATACAGTGAAAAATAAGTCTATATACAATGTGAGCAAGTGAGGTGAGATAAGGGAGGTGAAGGCAAACAAAATATAAAAAATATATATATAAATAAATAAAAATATTAAAAGGCCATGGTGGCAAAGTAAATACAATATAGCAAGTAAAAAAAACACTGGGATGGTTGGTTTGCAGTGGAAGAAAGTGTAAAGTAGAGATAGAAATAATGGGGTGCAAAGGAGCAAAATAAATAAATAAATACAGTAGGTAAAGAGGTAGTTGTTTGGGCTAAATTATAGATGGGCTATGTACAGGTGCAGTAATCTATGAGCTGCTCTGACAGCTGGTGCTTAAAGCTAGTGAGGGAGATAAGTGTTTCCAGTTTCAGAGATTTTTGTAGTTCATTCCAGTCATTGGCAGCAGAGAACTGGAAGGAGAGGCGGCCAAAGGAAGAATTGGTTTTGGGGGTGACCAGAGAGATATACCTGCTGGAGCGCGTGCTACAGGTAGGTGCTGCTATGGTGATCAGCGAGCTGAGATAAGGGGGGACTTTACCTAGCAGGGTCTTGTAGATGACCTGGAGCCAGTGGGTTTGGCGACGAGTATGAAGCGAGGGCCAGCCAACGAGAGTGTACAGGTCGCAGTGGTGGGTAGTATATGGGGCTTTGGTGACAAAACGGATGGCACTGTGATAGACTGCATCCAATTTATTGAGTAGGGTTTTGGAGGCTATTTTGTAAATGACATCACCGAAGTCGAGGATTGGTAGGATGGTCAGTTTTACAAGGGTATGTTTGGCAGCATGAGTGAAGGATGCTTTGTTGCGGAATAGGAAGCCAATTCTAGATTTAACTTTGGATTGGAGATGTTTGATGTGAGTCTGGAAGGAGAGTTTACAGTCTAACCAGACACCTAGGTATTTGTTGTTGTCCACATATTCTAAGTCAGAGCCGTCCAGAGTAGTGATGTTGGACAGGCGGGCAGATGCAGGCAGCGATCGGTTGAAGAGCATGCATTTAGTTTTACTTGTATTTAAGAGCAATTGGAGGCCACGGAAGGAGAGCTGTACGGCATTGAAGCTCGCCTGGAGGGTTGTTAACACAGTGTCAAAAGAAGGGCCAGAAGTATACAGAATAGTGTCGTCTGCGTAGAGGTGGATCAGAGAATCACCAGCAGCAAGGGCGACATCATTGATGTATACAGAGAAGAGAGTCGGTCCAAGAATTGAACCCTGTGGCACCCCCATAGAGACTGCCAGGGGCCCGGACAACAGACCCTCCGATTTGACACACTGAACTCGATCAGAGAAGTAGTTGGTGAACCAGGCGAGGCAATCATTAGAGAAACCAAGGCTGTCGAGTCTGCCGATGAGGATGTGGTGATTGACAGAGTCAAAAGCCTTGGTTTCTCTAATGATTGCCTCTGCTGTTTCTGCTGTTTCCATGTCTATCACTCTATAAAACACACCTCTGCTGTTTCCATGTCTATCACTCTGTAAAACACACCTCTGCTGTTTCATGTCTATCACTCTGTAAAACACACCTCTGCTGTTTCATGTCTATCACTCTGTAAAACACACCTCTGCTGTTCCATGTCTATCACTCTATAAAACACACCTCTGCTGTTCCATGTCTATCACTCTGTAAAACACACCTCTGCTGTTTCATGTCTATCACTCTGTTTCTCCTTCGGCCTCTCTCTCAGTCTGTCTGTCTCACACACTTCTCTTTATTGGACAGACACGCTGTCGTTTTCCATTAAGTAGGTCAGGTACACAATCACAAACACTCTGCTGCGACCATCAAGAGACCATACACGGCAATATTCACCCCATATAACCCGACGCCATGTCAGTGAGGGAAAATCCCCCAAAAGGTTCCCACAACAGCACATAAAGTGTCACATTACGGTTGTTTTCTAAAAAGAGCTCGAGGCCTGTATGGACGCCCAGGCCCAGTGTGTGGCAGAATGTGACAGAGGAGAAGTGTGGAGAGGTGTTCCATCTAATGTGCTCTCCATGGTCTGTTCTGTCACCCTGAAGACTAATGATAAAGGCCTGTAGTCTGGGACTACATCCTATCCCATCCTACATGTTCAGCTACAGACAGAGGAGGAGAGAGATTTAATAACTAGTGATCATGGGGATAATGAGACCCTGATCCAAATAAAGGAGAGGATTACCGTGATAACCTTTGCCATGCTGTTCATCACAGGACCATGAAACCCTATGGAGGGTATCTGCTGTCATCAAGAGGCTTGAATCAGTTGGTTTAATGACCTAATTACTGAGATGAATTAGTGATATTACTGAGATTAAGTCAGTGAGTGACTCACAGAGCATACTGCATCTTGTGTAGTTGAAATTGTTAATTTCCCCACTTTTACAAAGCTTCACAATTCTGTAATATATTATATGTACAGTATATTCAAAAATAAATGTCAATCTCAATGGCCACCTGGCAGCATGACTGGCTGGTAACACTCCGTATGTATTGCCATGGTGATGAGTCTAGTGCAGTAACAGTCCCATACACTGCTACTGTTTGTGTCTTCACCCAGTCACCTCTATACGCTGGTGTTAACACTCTCGTAAAGCAGAGGGCGACTTCTCACAGCCTCTAGTCTCTGTTCATTAACACAAAGACAGAGTACAAGACAAATAAAAGGAGAGCCGGGGAAAATAGAGAATGAGATTAATAAAAAAAGAAAAAGAAAGAAAGAAGTGGGGAATGTGTAGATAAGGACCATGTGTCTTGTGGTGTACGTCCAGTCAGTATGGCAGTGAGGGAAGATGCACCGTCGGCTACAGAGGACCTGTGAGACAGTATTACCAGAGGCCATGAACCTCTGAAGGTTCTGTTAGTAAACAGCTGAAGTATCATCTACGTACGTTATAACCTTGGACTGGACTGTGATAGGTTCTGTTAGTAAACAGCTGAAGTATGATCTACGTACGTTATAACCTTGGACTGGACTGTGATAGGTTCTGTTAGTAAACAGCTGAAGTATGATCTACGTACGTTATAACCTTGGACTGGACTGTGATAGGTTCTGTTAGTAAACAGCTGAAGTATGATCTGCGTACGTTATAACCTTGGACTGGACTGTGATAGGTTCTGTTAGTAAACAGCTGAAGTATGATCTACGTACGTTATAACCTTGGACTGGACTGTGATAGGTTCTGTTAGTAAACAGCTGAAGTATGATCTGCGTACGTTATAACCTTGGACTGGACTGTGATAGGTTCTGTTAGTAAACAGCTGAAGTATGATCTACGTACGTTATAACCTTGGACTGGACTGTGATAGGTTCTGTTAGTAAACAGCTGAAGTATGATCTACGTACATTATAACCTTGGACTGGACTGTGATAGCCAGTTGGATGGCTTTGCAAGCTGCGAACAAGTAGCAGCATGTCTTGACGGATGGTATACGGATGGTATCATCCCAATTCTAGTCACACAGTGGTGTCGGGCTAATCACAAATCTACACATCTAAAAAGAGATGGGCATTTCCTTTGCACATAAGCAGTTTGGCAAAGTAACGGTTGGTGTCATACAGCTCAGACGTGTGATGTTTCACTGAGAAACCTCCTATGTTTACAGTGGATCTGTAGAGCTTGCTACTACAGCCGGTGTATCAGTCAGGTGTGCTTGGTTCTGTGGCAGTGTTATGGAGGATACCAGTAAAGACCCATTAAATTAGATAGACAGCAGCACAACCAATCAATACAACGGACACACCATCAGCATGTCAGCTCCTATAAGTGAAGATGGAGAGCAGCTTGGAGTGAAAGACAGAAACGAGAGAGAGGGATGTCTGAGGGAGGAGAGAAAGATGGGTTGAAAAGAGAGAAGAATAGTAAGAGGAAATGGACATATAGGTGCTAGAAAGATAAGAGACAGATGCAGTGAAGGAGGGAAGAGAGACAGTGGGGGAGCTGATGCACTAATAGGCTTTGCAGTAATAATAGAAGTATACTTCCTTGCCCTGAGGTGCACACCAACTGTGGAGATCAGCTGAGGAGATCAATAGTATGATGTCACTAAACATTAACACTGTGAGGCCTTCATACCGCCACATTACTGTTAAGTCTCTGACACCTTTAATTTGCTCATTACAGGATAAGAAAGCAGAATCATTTAAGCTTGCTAATGTCAAATCTAATAGTACTGTAGTGAACACGAGGGGAGACAGAGAGCTGGTTTCAAGCACAGGGCACAGCTGGTGTTTATTGCAAAGGACCACAGGAGGAGGCAGGTAGTTGGGTCCTGGGGCAGGCAGAAGGTCACACACAGGTGGTCCAAAAGGGCAACAGTACAGGCAGGGGAAAGGCTAGTAACGTCGTCCGGGAGATCAGGCAATAGGTTGATAACAGGAAATCCGATAAGCTAAAGTACAGGCAGGAAATAGGCAAAAGGCGTCGTTAGTGAGGCAGACAAAAAAACTATCATACACGGAAGGAGTAAATCACGGGGAAAAACCCAGCGCTCCAAAAGATGTATGTCACAACACAAACAATACCTCACAGTGATGGGGTGTGAAGAACTGAACTAAATAGTGTGTGATTATGACATACAGGTGTGTGAACAGGTGATGACAATTCAGGTGATTGGGATCTGGACAGTGAGCTGCGTTCAGGGGATCTATGTGTTTGAAGGTGTGAGTTGGAAGCAGACGTTACAAGTACTGTTTACTATGTTCTAGTTTATACTGTAAAGTGCAATCAAGTCAATGTGAACTGGTCCAAACGTTGCCTGGGGCAGGATATGTGAAACAATGAAAGGATATTTCTCCTGCGGAGGACTGAGGAATCCCACAAGGCAACACACGTAATTCAGCTGAACCGATTCAAAGACATCAATACCTGTTAACTATTAAGCATGATGCAACAGTACATTGATCTCCTCAGAGTCATCAATAGCCTCATCAGCTTCTTTGATGTATAGGCGACCGGGCACTTGATATAAATTAATTGCTCTACTGCAATATTTTAAGTGGAATAACTATGATTCAGCCATGTAAATGACATGCTGAGAAAGACTAAATTGTCATGTTTACTCCCGCTCCCCGGCTCTCGACGTCACCAGTTGTCTCATCATTACGCACACCTGCGGCTCATGACACTCACCTGGACTCTGACACTCACCATCACCTCCTTGATAACCTCCCCTATATCTGTCACTCCCCTTGGTTCTTTCCTCAGGCGTTATTGACTCTGTTCTCATGACACTCACCTGGACTCCATCACCTCCTTGATTACCTCCCCTATATCTGTCACTCCCCTTGGTTCTTTCCTCAGGTGTTAATGACTCTGTTTCACTTTCATGACTGTATGCTTTTCCAATTTCTTGTTTTGATCCATGTTTGTTTATTTCTTAAATTCACTCCCTGTCCTTGCTTCCTGATTATTAGCGTACACGTTACATAAATGATGATGAATCTATAGAGACAGAGTATCATTTACAGTAAAGGCCTCAGACCCATCCTAACTTTTCAGGGTTATATACTGGATATTCCATTTAGCTGAGGCTTTTATCCAAAGCAAAGTACAGTGCAAACACTTTTCATATGGGTGGCCACCAGCGGAAATTGAACCCACAACCCTGGCATTGCAAGCGCCATGCTCTACCAACTGAGCCACAGAAGACCATTGGCAACCTTTTACTGTACAATTATTCTAGTGAGAGTTTCACAAATATTCCAATTACACTGTACTAAAGTATGGTCCAATCATATAGATTCAATGGTTGTAAAGACGGGGAGATGTCTGTCCGTAATAAAGAAATGCTCTGCTTTTTTGACACCACACTCCACAGAGCAAGTCCTGCAGGCTCTAGATGTATCTTATCTTGATTATTGTCCAGTCATATGGTCAAATGCTGCAAAGAAAACATAGTTAAGCTACAGCTGGCCCAGAACAGAGCCGCACATCTTCATTGTAATCACAGGGCTAGTACTAATACTATGCATGATAGTCTCTCTTGGATAAGAGTTGAGGAAAGTGACTGACTGCATAACGTCTTGTTTTTATATGAAACACATGTTGGAAATTCCAAATTGTTTGCATAGTCAACTTACACACAGCACTGACACACACACTCACACCACCAGACATGCCACCAGGGGTCTTTTCACAGTCCCCAGGTCCAGAACAAATTCAAAGAAACGTACAATATTATACAGAGCCATGAGTGCAGGGAACTCCCTTCCATCTTCTATAGCAAAAGTGAACATCAAACCTGGTTTCAAAAAACAAATAAAGCAACACCTCAAGGCACAACGCCTCTCCCCCATGTGACCTACTGGCTGTGTGTATGAACTGACATGTGACCTACTTGTTGAGTGTATGTACTGACATGTGACCTACTGGTTGTGTGTATGAACTGACATGTGACCTACTGGTTGTGTGTATGTACTGACATGTGACCTACTGGCTGTGTGTATGAACTGACATGTGACCTACTTGTTGAGTGTTTGTACTGACATGTGACCTACTGGTTGTGTGTATGAACTGACATGTGACCTACATGTTGTGTGTATGTACTGACATGTGACCTACTGGTTGTGTGTATGTACTGACATGTGACCTACTGGCTGTGTGTATGAACTGACATGTGACCTACTTGTTGAGTGTATGTACTGACATGTGACCTACATGTTGTGTGTATGTACTGACATGTGACCTACTGGTTGTGTGTATGAACTGACATGTGACCTACTTGTTGAGTGTATGTACTGACATGTGACCTACTGGTTGTGTGTATGTACTGACATGTGACCTACATGTTGTGTGTATGAACTGACATGTGACCTACTTGTTGAGTGTATGTACTGACATGTGACCTACTGGTTGTGTGTATGTACTGACATGTGAACTACTTGTTGTGTGTATGTACTGACATGTACGTGTAACTGATAGATGCACACACAACATGTTAATGTTTTTAAATGCACTGTAAGTAAATTGTAAAGTCTTTTGTCTGTAATATCTTTTTAGTTATGTGTCAGACCCCAGTAAGACTAGCTGTCGCCACTGGCTTCGGCTAATGGGGATCCTAATATATCAAATCAAAACACACAACACACAGAGCCCAGGCAGCACGATACCAAACATGTTAGTTTAGGACATCCAGAGAGCTACTGTAGCTGCCACATTCAACAGCTGTCAGTGCTCTGTCAGATGAGGGTGTGATGTGGTTCATCTGATACTAGCTCTGGTCCAAGTGGAATGTGCACGATCCTTGGACCAGAGCTACTCTGATACATGCTAGCGTAAATCATTGTTTTACTGAGAGAAGAAACAACAATGAGGTGTTGATGAAAGAGGATGTAGCTGTTGCACAACCATGGAGTAGCTTGGTAGTTGGCAAGATAACACCATACTAAGCATTTTAAAAAGCCACTGCTAGCTTCATTGAATCATTGTGTGTGACTAGGGGAGAATATATTGTTTGAGGGACGAGCGCCATGTAGGAGTGACGCCACCTGTCAGAAGACAATGACGGTAAATAGGTCTCCACTAAAGAGTATCTCGATCAGCAAGTATAATCAAAGCTATTGATAAGTACAGGGTGCTCTAATTTTATGCTGATCCCACACAGGTATCTATTCACAGGTTTCTATTCCCCCTCTTCATCACACACACACAATCAACAGGCCATCTGGCTTGCCGGTGAGTGTAATCCTCTGCATATCATTCCATTGGAACACTCAGATAGGCAATGAGCATTCAGCACCGGCATTAGAGGCTCTTTAGAGGTTAAATGAATGGATGGTACTGCTGCCACAAAACAGTATTAGCAAGCCAAGTAAACAGCAATTTCCTCATCCACTTCCAAATCCTATGTAGTTTCAATAGCCAAACATTCCATTTCATGTTTGGCTCTCTGTCGTGTGTGTGTGTGTGTGTGTGTGTGTGTGTGTGTGTGTGTGTGTGTGTGTGTGTGTGTGTGTGTGTGTGTGTGTGTGTGTGTGTGTGTGTGTGTGTGTGTGTGTGTGTGTGTGTGTGTGTGTGGGAGGGAGGGAGGGAGGGGGAGAGACTGAAATGGAAATTAGAATGAAATAATGACAACTTCTGGATGACATCTGTTTTGAAAAGTGATAACATGATGGCAATAATAAAGTATCTCATCATTATAATACATTTTAATGTGGAAGTAGCACTTCTCCATCCAATTTTAATGGCCAGTGAAATTGATGACACTTCAAGTTCCAGGAATACATTACTATCGTGAATCATTCGTCTTCCTCAGTAGATAAAGAGAGCGTAATACCGCCACACTGGCAGTCATGTTCGAACCCCGCAGGGCAGTTGAACTGATTCCAGATGCTGATCCAAAACACCGCCGGCGGAGAAGAGGTATTTGGAGTAGACTCCTAGTCTGACTCAGGAGGTGCGCACACAACCCACCGCTTCCGAGTATATTACTCGCTAATGTTCAGTCTCTGGATAATAAAGTTGACGAGCTAAGGGTTAGGATCTCCTTCCATAGAGACATCAGGGACTGTAACATACTCTGTTTCGCGGGAAACATGGCTCTCTAGGGATATACTGTCTGAGTCCGTACAACCAGTTGGGTTCTCAGTTCATCGTGCAGACAGGAATAAAGACCTCTCAGGTAAGAAGAAGGATGGGGGTGTAGGATTCATGATTAACAACTCATGGTGTGATTGTGATAACATACAGAAATTCAAGTCCTTTTGTTCAGCCGACCTAGAATACTTCACAATCCAATGCCGACCGTATTACCTCCCAAGAGAATTCTCTTCAGTTATAGTCACACTCGTGTATATCCCCCTCAAGCCGATACCACGACGGCCCTCAAAGAACTACACTGGACTCTATGCAAACTGGAAAACACATATCCTGAGGCCGCATTTATTGTAGCCGGGAAATTTAACAAAGCAAATTTGAGGAAAATGCTACTGAAGTTCTACCAACACATTGACTGTAGCACTCGCTCTCAGAAAACATTAGACCACTGCTACTCAGCTTTTCAAAATGCCTACAAGGCCCTCCCCCGCCCTTTTTTTTGGCAAATCTGATCATGACTCCATTTTGCTCCTCCCTTCCTATAAGCAGAAACTCAAACAGAAAGTACACATGCTATGGACTATTCTATGCTGGTCTGACCAATCAGAATCCATGCTTCAAGATTCTTTTGATCATGAGGACTGGGGTATGTTCCGGGTAGCATCTGAGAATAATATTGATGAATACACAGATACGGTGACTGAATTTATTAGGAAATGTATAAGAGATGTTGTACCAACTGTAACTATTAAAACCTAAACAAACCAGAAACCATGGATAGATGGCAGTATTCGCGCAAAACTGAAACCACTGAATTTAACCATAGCAAGGTGACTGGGAATATGACCGAATACAAACAGCGTAGTTATTCCCTCCGTAAGGCAATCAAACAGAAAAAACGTCAGTACAGAGACAAAGTGGAGTCAATTCAACCACTCAGAAACGAGACGTATGTGGCAGACTCTACAGACAATTACACAAGAGAGACTACAAGAGGGAAAACCAGCCACATCGCGGACACCGACGTCTTGCTTCTGGATAAGCTTAACATCTTTTTCTCCCACTTTGAGAATAACACAATGCTACCAAGGACAGTGGGCTCTCGTTCTCCGTGGCCGACGTGAGTAAGACATTTAAACGTGTTAACTAGGGTTGCACATTTTGGGGAATATTCAGAGGTGGAATCTTTCCGTGGGAATGAATGGGAATATATGGGAATTAATGGTATTAATGGTAATGGTATTATATGCAAATAAAAAAATTAATACCATTTAAATAGATGTTTTTTGCATTGGATATACAGTATTTACCATATCATGTGAGACAGAAATATAAACCTTTTACCTTATCATAAGTAGACATAATTGCAAATGATTAAATCCTTCCGAAATAAAAATAAAAAACTAGTTAGTTACAAATCTAACTTTAATTAAAATTAGTTGACTCTTCACACGGGATGATTTCACTGAACAACAAAACCAAGGGAATATTGATGATCCCCACTGATCCATCGCATCTCCCAAAAACGTTTTCAACATACATCTGTAAAATGATAGTCGAGAAACTAAAGCTTTGGTTGTCTTCCTCTCAGGCTTCCATGTCTTCTCCCTAGACCTCCTCAATGTCCACCTCTTGAACATCAAACTCTGAGGCCTCATCTTCACTGTCACTTTCCAACCTTGTTGAGGTTGGCTCGTTGTCAGGCTCAAAAAGGCACAAATTTGCCCTGATGGCCACCAGTTTTTTAACCCTTGTAATGGACAGAATGTTAGGTGTGTTGGTGTGCGTGCTCCCAAACAACGACCAGTTGCGCTCTGAGGCAGCTGAGGTTGGTGGGATTTGGAGGATGATGGAGGCTTACCGTCTGTAAGTTGTTCGTGTCTTAACGACCATTTCACAGGTGCATGTTCATTAATTGCTCATGGTTCAAAAAAACAAGCAGGGGAAATAATGTTTAAACCCTTTACAATGAAGATCTCTGAAGTTATTTGGATTTTTACGAATAATCTTTGAAAGACAGGGTCCTGAAAAATGGACGTTTATTTTTTTGCTGAGTTTACAGACTTGAAATCACTGGCCACTTTAATAATGTTCACATATTTTTCATTACTCATCTCATATGTATATTCTGTATTCTATTCTACTGTATTTTAGTTTATGCAGCTCCGACATTGCTCGTCCAAATATTAATATATTCTTAATTCCATTCCGTTACGATTTTTGTGTATTGTTGTGAAATTGTTAGATATCACGGCACTGTTGGAGCTAGAAACACAAGAATTTTGCCACATGCGCAATAACATCTGCATGTGACCAATAACATTTTATTATAATTTATTTGACCACCGGAAAATTCTAGGTGACCGTCACAGAAATCTCCTCTTTGGTAGTACCCAACTTGATAACAACCACCAGGTTCTAATGGCCTGTTACTCAGGGCTCTTTTGTCCCTCCATCAGATCCTAATGGACTGGTACTTAGGGCTCTATTGTCCCTCTAACCACTCTGAAATCAATGCAAATACAATCAAAAATCAAATCAAAACCCTGTCATCAAAACAGTAGGCCTATCACACTTTCAAAACTCACCCCAGTGTGAGGGTCAATCTGAAGAAAGAAGTTCAACAAGAGGTTGAAACAGTGTAAAACATGTTTGTTGTGGATGTTGTTTCAAAGTTTAAGACAACAAAATGGACAGCGCTTTCTAAGGGGATGATTCATTCAAAACACCCATAGAGCTTTTGCATATGCATATGATTATACCCCTGAAAAAAACTGAATTAAAATGATGATTGTGCCCTTATACAATACATAGCCTACCGCATATTACACATGGCAGAAAAACATAAAACAAAACTGATTGAATATGTCTTTGGTACATACATAATTAATTTAGAATATAATCCAAAATTAAAAACATTTGATTAATTGACTTTGAGTATGGACTGTATTATTGTAAATACTGAATGGACTGGTTACCTTATGCTACGCTCCAAAATGTACATCCATGAGTCTGGGAGAAAACGTATAGCCCTAGGCGATGCTGTTGGGTCATTGATTGTGTAGGGAGGCTTACAGTTAACCTACAATTATACTGAATTTGTATTTAATTTTTAATAGCCTAATAATAGGGATTCCTTAAATATTTTAGTCATTAATTGGGTGACATATTACCTTTTGCTATACAGAATATCTCACCACCATGCCTTTCTATCTGTTCCTCTCTCTGTCCTTTATTACTTTCTCGAATGTGCAAACAGGCTCTCAACAGTTAAATGAAATATATACAGTACCAGTCAAAAGTTTGGACACATCTACTCATTCAAGGGTTTTTCTTAATTTTTACTCATTTCTGCAGAGTAGAATAATGGTGAAGACATCAAAAACTATTAAATAACACATGAAATCCTGTAGAAATCTAAAAAAGTGTCTATATTTTATAAAAATTAAATCATATATACGTTATTCAACTATTTTCCATTCTAAAAATGTTTAATAAACAAAGGTTTCGATTTCTGGTCAAACAGATGGAAAATGGTTCTTAGAAAACATTTACCAGAAAATCACAGACAGTGTCACCAACAAAGCACCCCCACATCACACCTCCTTCTCCATGCTTCATGGTGGGACCCACACATGCAGAGATCATCCATTCATCTACTCTGCGTCTCACAAAGAAACGGCGGTTGGAATCTAAAATATAAAATTTGGACTTATCAGACAAAAGGACAGATTTCCACTGGCCTAATGTCCATTGCTTGTGTTTCCTGGCCCAAGTCTCTTCTTCTTATTGGTGACCTTTAAAAGTGGTTTCGTTGTAGGAATTTGACCATGAAGGCCTGATTCACGCAGTATCCTCTGAACAGTTGATGTTGAGATGTGTCTGTTACTTGAACTCTGTGAAGCATTTATTTGGGCTGCAATTTCTGAGGCTGGTAACTCTAGTGAAGTTATCCTCTGCAGGAGAGGTAACTCTGGGTCTTCCTTTCCTGTGGCGGTCCTCGTGAGAGCCAGTTTCATCATAACACTTGATGGTTTTTGCGACTGCACTTTAAGAAACGTTCAAAGTTCTTGAAATTGTCCGGATTGACTGACCTTCATGTCTTAAAGTAATGATGGTGTTTCTCTTTGCTTATTTGAGCTGTTAATTGCCATAATATGGACTTGGTATTTTATCAAATAGGGCTATCTTCTGTATACCACCCCTACCTTGTCACAACACAACTTATTGGCTCAAAGAGAGAATGCCAAGTGTGCAAAGTTGTCATCTACTTTGAAGAATCTCAAATATAAAATATATTTGATTTGTTTAACACTTTTTTAGTTACTACATGATTCCATATGTGTTACCTCATAGTTTTGATGTCTTCACTATTATTCTACAATGTAGAAAATAGTTAAAAATAAAGAAAAACCCTGGAATGAGTTGGTGTGTCCAAACTTTTGACTGGTACTGTATGTTTCATTGCAAAAACATGGTATTATTGATATTTCCGAACAGATTTCTCTCGGTTTCCCAAATGAAGCACTGGGTAGCTGCAAGAACAAGGTTGGAGAGCCCATGGCATACAGAGTTTGGGCGGAATATCACCTGTCACGCAGCAAACAGTGGTTGATGCGTGGAGAGAAATACGCCTCTTATGTTAAGCACACGCTCAGTTTAAAACCAAAGTACCCTACAAAATGGACTGCTTGGCCTCCAGTCGCTATTTGTAGTGCATACAGATGACATGTATTTTTTGCCCTGTCCCTCTCCTGTCCATTTGATAATGAACCATTCTAAATCAAAACCAATTTTACATATTAGTAAAAACAAGATTAAATTGAGAATAGTCTGATGGGTGAAAATATGATCACTTGAGAGAACAGCGTGTGCAGCCTGAGGGAAGGAACAGAGCGCAAGCTTTATCTGCTTCTTTCTCAAATCATCAATAGCCTTTAGTCACATCATTTAGCCCATTTACTGTATGTTTTGATTTCTAACACATTCTAAGGGTTGTATCATTCACACCTAAAGTTGCCAAACAGAACCAACTTTTATGTGTGTGTTCGTAGGTGTGTGTGTGTGTTCGTAGGTGCGTGTGTGTGTTCGTAGGTGAGTGTGTGTGTTCGTAGGTGAGTGTGTGTGTTCGTAGGTGTGTGTGTGTGTGTGTAGGTGCGTGTATGTGTTCGCAGGTGTGTGTGTGTGTTCGTAGGTGCTTTCGCAAGCAGCTCTAACAGTCTCACGTCAGAATTAAACATTCATCCTTGTTTCAGTTTTTGCTCATGTAAATTCTGAAACCTACTTGAAGGTAACAACGCTCACTGTGGTCCCCTAGTGGCCGGTTTCCACATCATCTCCCGACGTCCTCAGACATGGATGGACTTCGAATGCTGATTTTTGTGTTACGGTGGACCTGGCTGGCATTCGTGTGTGTGTGTGTTCTATATGCAGCGTGTGATTATCTTGTGAGTTACACACTCATTGGAAAGATACACCAAAGGATAGAGCATCTCTATCTCCAAACAGGCAGGAAATAGATTTTGTGTTCAGCAAATCCTTTCATGAAACCGTGACAGTCGACTCGGTTCCCACAAAAAGAAGCATTTGCTGTTCACGGTCATCCTTCCATGATGAGGAGTTTAACGCTCTGGAACAGGTCAGCATATCCACACCATACGCAGTCTTAACTAGATCTCCAGCAGAGAATAATTATTACAAATGAAGACTGACGTGTCTGTGAATAGAACATATGTCTGTGCTGGTCGGGAGCCTCTGTTATAGGAGTCCATGATGTGACGCCGATGGTGCTGAACGGAGCCATTTGAGAGGAGCAACGAACCGCCCTTGCTGTCTCTGCCGGGCCGGTTCCCCTCTCTCCACTGGGATTCTCTGCCTCTAACCCTGTTATTGGGGCTGAGTCACTGGCTTGCTGGTGCTCTTTCATGCCGTCCCTAGGAGGGGTGCATCACTTGAGTGGGTTGAGTTACTGACGTGAACTTCCTGTCTGGGTTGGCGCCCCCCCTTGGTTGTGCTGTGGTGGAGACCTTTGTGGGCTATACTCGGCCTTGTCTCAGGATTGTAAGTTGGTGGTTGAGGATATCCCTCTAGTGGTGTGGGGGCTGTGCTTTGGCAGAGTGGGTGGGGTTATATCCTTCCTGTTTGGCCCTGTCCGGGGGTTTCTTCGGATGGGGCCACAGTGTCTCCTGACCGCTCCTGTCTCAGCCTCCAGTATTTATGGTGCAGTAGTTTATGTGTCGGGGGGCTAGGGTCAGTTGGTTATACCTGGAGTACTTCTCCTGTCTTATCCAGTGTCCTGTGTGAATTTAAGTATGCTCTCTCTAATTCTCTCGTTCTCTCTGAGAACCTGAGCCCTAGGACCATACGTCAGGACTACCGGGCATGCTGACACCTTGCTGTCCCCAGTCCGCCCGGCCTTGCTGCTATTCCAGTTTCAACTGTTCTGCCTGCGGTTACGAAACCCCTACCTGTCCCAGACCTGCTGTTTTCAACTCTTAATGATCGGCTATGAAAAGCCAACTGAGATTTATTCCTGATTATTATTTGACCATGCTTGTCATTTATGAACATTTTGAAAATCTTGGCTCTCTCTAATTTTCTCCTTCTCTCTTTCTCTCGGAGGACCTGAGCTCTAGGACCATACGTCGGGACTACCGGCCGTGGTGACTCCTTGCTGCCCCCAGTCTGCCTGGCCTTGCTGCTATTCCAGTTTCAACTCTTCTTCCTGCGGTTATGGAACCCCTACCTGTCCCAGACCTGCTGTTTTCAACTCTTAATGATCGGCTATGAAAAGCCAACTGAGATTTATTCCTGATTATTATTTGACCATGCTTGTCATTTATGAACATTTTGAAAATCTTGGCTCTCTCTAATTTTCTCCTTCTCTCTTTCTTTCTCTCGGAGGACCTGGGCCCTAGGACCATGCGTCGGGACTGCCGCCCGTGGTGACTCCTTGCTGCCCCCAGTCCGCCTGGCCTTGCTGCTATTCCAGTTTCAGCTGTTCTGCCTGCGGTTATGGAACCGCCACCTGTCCCAGACCTGTTGTTTTTCAACTCTTAATGATCAGCTATGAAAAGCCAACTGAAAATTATTCATGATTATTATTTGACCATGCTTGTCACTTATGAACATTTTTGAACATCTTGGCATAGTTCTGTTATAATCTCCACCCGGCCCAGCCAGAAGAGGACTGGCCACCCCTCATAGCCTGGTTCCTCTCTAGGTTTCTTCCTAGGTTTTGGCCTTTCTAGGGAGTTTTTCCTAGCCACCGTGCTTCTACACCTGCATTAATAGCTGTTTGGGGTTTTAGGCTGGGTTTCTGTACAGCACTTCGAGATATTAGCTGATGTACGAAGGGCTATATAAAATAAAATTGATTGATTGATTGATTGATGTGTTTTATCTGGGCCTGGTTCTGACTGTCATCTCTGCCCAGGGAATGAATGTAATTGAGAGTCAATTCTAATCTACATGTACGAGGATGAGGGGAGGGGAGATGACGAGGAGATGAGAGGAGGGGAGAGGACGAGGACGAAAAGAGGACAAGGCTGAGAAGAGAAGAGGAGAGGAGAGGGTGTGTGCATGCGTGCCTGCATACATATTAGTTCAGGCCATGATCAACACCAACGTACACTACATGACCAAAAGCAGTTTATTTTTTTTAAACCTTATTTTACCATGTAAGTTGACTGAGACCCAGAGTATGTGAGCGGAGCTGGAGTGGAGCGAGGAGCAAAGCGTGCCCAATTTGACTGGAACATGGAGCGAGTTTCCCAAAGGCTGGAGCGTCGGTCTTCTATTCCTACTCCGACTTAGCTCCAGAATCTCACCTCACCAGCTCAGGGAGCGCCCCGTCCCAGCATGCATTGGTAGTCTACTTGTGTGCTGCTATAGCCCCTTGCTTTAGCTACTGTCATGGAGTTCACTAAATATTTTCAAAAAGACACTGAAAAAACACACAGGTGTTAAAACCGTCTGTCATCATAACCAGGTTAAAGTTACGAGAGCACTGACATGTAGAGATGTGTGAATGCATAACTGTGTTGCTGGAGTTTGGGAGGCTGGGCAGGAGGAGGCTGGAATTGGGGGAGGCTGGAATTGGGCGAGGCTGGAATTGGGCGTGGCTGGAATTGGGCGAGGCTGGAATTGGGCGAGGCTGGAATTGGGCGAGGCTGGGGAGGAGGAGGCTGGAGTTGGGGATGCTGGGGAGGAGGAGGCTGGAGTTGTGGGAGGATGAGGCCGGGGAAGAGGAGGCTGGAGGTATTTCCAAGAACATACACATCTTTACCATTACAGTAATGGCTCTCTCTTTGTTCAGGTCTTTTGAACATGTATGTATAGAGTAGAAGTAAAAGACTGAGGAATAAAACCTAGAGGAGAGCCTGCGTGTGTGCGTGTGTGCGTGTGTGCGTGTGTGTGTGCTGTCTGTTTCAAATGGAGTCCTTTACAGTCTTAACAATGGCGACTGCTGGCCTCTTGACTCTCCTGAGGACGAGTGTACTGAGCCACCAGACAGACACACACAGGAGGAGCCCCTAATGAGAAACTTTACAGCCCCTAGCAACTGACATGATAACACCACTTTTAATCTCTCAATGGCCCGCTCCAGTCCTCCACAGTCCACACCCAGCCATCTCCACCTCTGAGGCCCACACTGATGGAGAAGAAGGGGAGTTAACCACCCCGCTAACCTACTTCAATCAGCCCGTAACCAGCTGTGTAGCGAAGGAGGGAAAGACCCTCCCTCCTAAAGCACCAGATGACTGGGCTGTGCCCTCTATGAGAGGGGTGGCCCACTGCCAGACACAAGATTTAGATACTGGCAAGTGGAGAAGAGGAGGAGAAGCAGAGGAAAGGGGGAGTCTTCTAAATCCCATAATGGACAGGATTAGTGTGTGTGGACAATGGGCACAATGGGAGCTGTCTGTCTCCTATTAGCTTAGTGAGTGCCTGTCTATTTGGCCAATAGAGATTTCTGAGGCATCTCATCCCCCAGCATTAGTTTCCTCCTCTAGAAGTCATACAGTAGTGCACAACTGCCATCTGGTTGAAAGGAGTTCTTGTTGTTGCTTGCAAGGCTTTACTGTACTACATGTGGACACCCCTTCAAATTAGTGGATTCTGCTATTTCAGCCACACCCAGTGCTGACAGGTGTATACAATTGAGCACACAGCTATGCAATATCCATATTGGCAGTAGAATGGCCAGTACTGAAGAGCTCAGTGACTTTCAACGTGGCACCGTCATAGGATACCAGCTTTCCAACAAGTTAGTTCGTCACATTTCTGCTCTGTTAGAGCTGTCCCGGTCCACTGTAAGTGCTGTTAATGTGAACTGGAAACGTCTAGGAGCAACAACGGCTGAGCCACAAAGTGGAAGGCCACACAAGCTCGCAGAATGGGACTGCCGAGTGCTGAAGCGAGTAGCGCGTAAAAATCCCCTGTCCTCGGTTGCAACACTCACTACCGAGTTCCAAACTGCCTCTGGAAGCAATGTCAGCACAAAAACTGTTGGTCGGGAGCATAATGAAATGGGTTTCCATGGCCAAGCAGCCGCACACAAGCCTAAGATCACCATGCGCAATGCCAAGTGTCAGCTGGAGTGGTGTAAAGCTCGCCACCGTTGGACTCTGGAGCAGTGGTAATGTGTTCTCTGGAGTGAAGAATCACGATTCACCATCTGGCAGTCCAACAGAAGAATCTGGGTTTGGCGGATGTCAGGAGAACACTTCCTACCCCAATGCATAGTGTCAACTGTTTGGTTAAGGAGGAATAATGGTCTGTGGCGGTTTTTCATGGTTTGTGCTAGGCCCCTTAGTTCCAGTGAAGGGAAATCTTAACGCTACAGCATACAATGACATTCTAGATGATACTGTGCTTCCAACTTTGTGTCAAGAATTTGGGGAAGGCCCTTTCTTGTTTCAGCATGAGAATGCCCCTGTGCACAAAGCAAGGTCCATACAGAAATGGTTTGTCAAGATCGGTGTGGAACAACTTGTCTGGCCTGCATAAAGCCCTGACCACAACCCCATCGAACACCTTTGGGATGAATTGGAATGCCAACTGCTAGCCAGACCTAATGGTCCAACACCAGTGCCCGACCTCACTAATGCTCTTGTGGCTGAATGGAAGCAAGTCCCCGCAGCAATGTTTCAACATCTAGTGGAAATCCTTTCCAGAAAAGTAGAGGCTTTTATAGCAGCAAAGGGAGGACCAACTCCTTATTAATGCCCATGATTTTGGAATAAGATGTTTGACGAGTGTTGCTGCTTGAATTACAGTAAAGATGACCCCCCCATGAAAAAGCCTTAAACATCAGCACTTCATTAGATGCTACACTGTACTGTATCTTTTTTGAAACGGCTGACATCTGGTATTGGTATTGGTATTTTGTATTTTATTAGGATTCCCATTAACTGTTGCAAAAGCAGCATTTGTTCTTGGTGTTTAATACTTGTGTAGTATTACAGGGAGTGCTGATTCCTCTCCAAAACAGTCCAAACTATTGCTCAGAGCACTCACAGCGCAAACTGCTGACTATCTGAGAGGCTAAAAAGAGAAGCTCGTGCTGACCTTGAAATCACTCAGCTAGAGACAGAGCATTCATTCCCTCAGCCTGTCTGACACAGTCTTGGTTATCACTACTGCTGCTTTCCTCTCTGCTGCCTGCACCGGACACCCACCTGACATCCACACAACGTCTCCTCTGCATAAATAATAGCCAGGGAGATAGTGTTACTGATTGGGGGGGGGGGGGGGGGCAGACCAACAACATACAAAATAGTGAGATTGAAGAGAGCAAAAGTGAGAGAGAATGAAGGGAGAGTGTGGGGACAGAGTGACAAAGTGATGCATGACATTGGGATATTTTCATGTAAAACGACCCATGGGCACCAACATGTAAAACGACCCATGGGCACCAACATGTAAACGACCCTGGACACCAACATGTAAAGGACCCATGAGCACCAACATGTAAAAGGACCCATGAGCACCAACATGTAAAGGAACCATGAGCACCAACATGTAAAATGACCCATGAACACCAACATGTAAACGACCCATGAGCACCAACATGTAAAAGGACCCATGAGCACCAACATGTAAAACGACCCATGAGCACCAACATGTAAACGACCCATGAGCACCAACATGTAAAAGGAACCATGAACACTAACATGTAAAGGAACCATGAGCACCAACATGTAAAGGACCCATGAACACCAACATGTAAAAGGACCCATGAACACCAACATGTAAAGGAACCATGAGCACCAACATGTAAAGGACCCATGAACACCAACATGTTAACATGTTGGTGTTCATGGGTCCTTTACATGTTGGTGCTCATGGGTCATTGTACATGTTGGTGTTCATGGGTCGTTCATGGGTCGTCCATGAGCACCAACATGTGAAGTTCATAGGAGAATTTCAAATGTGGTGTCAGGGAAACTTAAAACAGTTTTACCAAATTTAAATGTGCAACCAGAGGGAAAAGAACTCTGGACCACCTATACTCGACACAGAGGCGCATACAAAGCTCTCCCTCACCCTCCATTTGGCAAATCTGACCATAATTCCATCCTCCTGATTCCTGCTTACAAGCAAAAATTAAAGCAGGAAGCACCAGTGACTCGATCAATAAAAAAAGTGGTCAGATGAAGCAGATGCTAAGCTACAGGACTGTTTTGCTAGCACAGACTGGAATATGTTCCAGGACTCCTCCAATGGCATTGAGTAGAACACCACATCAGTCACTGGCTTTATCAATAAGTGCATCGATGACGTCGTCCCCACAGTGACTGTACGTACATACCCTAACCAGAAGCCATGGATTACAGGCAGCATCGCACTGAGCTAAAGGTTAGTGCTGCCACTTTCAAGGAGTGGGACTCTAACCCAGAAGCTTATAAGCAATCCCGCTATGCCTTCTGACGAACCATCAAACAGGCAAAGAGTCAATACAGGACTAAGATCGAGTCGTACTACACCGGCTCGGACGCTCGTTGGATGTGGCAGGGCTTGTAAACCATCACAGACTACAAAGGGAAGCACAGCCGAGAGCTGCCCAGTGACACGAGCCTACCAGACGAGCTAAACTACTTCTATGCTCGCTTCGAGGCAAATAACACTGAAACATGCATGAGAGCACCAGCTGTACCGGAAGACTGTGTGATTAAGCTCCCGCAGCCGATGTGAGTAAGACCTTTAGACAGGTCAACAATCACAAAGACCTGCAGGGCCAGACAGATTACCAGGACGTGTACTGCGATCATGCTCTGACCAACTAGCAAGTATATTCACTGACATTTTCAACCTCTCCTTGTCCGAGTCTGTAATACCAACATGTTATAAGCAGACCACCATAGCCCCTGTGCCCAAGAACACTAAAGTAACCTGCCTAAATGACTACCGACCCGTAGCACTCACGTCTGTAGGCTTGAATTGCTTTGAAAGGCTGTTCATGGCTCACATCAACACCATCATCCCAGAAACCCTGACCTGCTCCAATTTGCATACCGCCCCAACAGATCCACAGATGAACTCTATTGCACTCCACACTGCCCTTTCCCACCTGGACAAAAGGAACACCTATGTGAGAAAGCTATTCATTAACTACAGCTCAGTGTTAGTGAGTTAGTAACACCACAGTAGCCTCAAATGCTCATCAATAAGCTAAGGACCCTGGGACTAAACACCTCTGTAACTGGATCCTGGACTTCCTGATGGGCCGGCACCAGGTGGTAAGGGTAGGTAACAACAAATCCGCCAAGCTGAACGCAGGGGCTCCTCAGGTGTGCGTGCTCAGCCCCCGCATGTACTCCTTGTTCCCTCATGACTGCATGGCCAGGCACGACTCCAACAACATCATTCAATTTGCAGATGACACAACAGTGGTAGGCCTGATCACTGACATCGGTGAGACAGCCTATAGGGAGGAGGTCAGAGACCTGTCCGTGTGGTGCAAGGACAACAACCACTCCCTCAACGTGATCAAGACAAAGGAGATGATTGTGGATTACAGGAAAAAGAGGACCGAGCACGCCCCCATTCTCATCGACGGGGCTGCTGTCGAGCAGGCTGAGAGCTTCAAGTTACTTGGTGTCCACATCACCAACAAACTAACATGGTCCAATCACACTAAGACAGTCGTGAAGCGGGCACAGCAAAACCTATTCCCCCTCAGGAGACTGAAAAGATTTGGCATGGGTCCTCAGATCCTCAAAAGGTTCTACAGCTGTATCATTGAGAGCATCCTGACTGGTTGCATCACTGCCTGGTATGGCAACTGCTCGGCCTCTGACCGCAAGGCACTACAGAGTGTAGTGCGAGTGGCCCAGTACATCACTGGGGCCAAGCTTCCTGCCATCCAGGACCTCTATACCAGGCAGTGTCAGAGGAATGCCCTAAAAATTGTCAGACTCCAGCCACCCTAGTCATAGACTGTTCTCTCTGCTACTGCACAGCAAGCGATACCAGAGCGCCAAATCTATGTCCAAGAGGCTTATAAACAGCTTCTACCCCCTAACCCATAAGACTCCTGAACATCTAGTCAAATGGCTACCCAGAATATTTTCATTGCCACCCCCTCCCCTCTCCACACCACTGCCACTCTCTGTTGTCATCTATACATAGTCACTTTAATTAACTCTACCTACATGTACATACTACCTCAACTAACTGGTGCCCCCGCACATTGATTCTGTACCGGCAGCCCCCTGTATATATTGTTATTTTTTACTGCTCCTCTTTAATTACTTGTTACTTTTATCTCTTATTCTTATCCATATTTTTTTTTTATCTGCACTTTTGGTTAAGGGCTCGTAAGTAAGCATTTCACTGTAAGGTCTGCACCTGTTGTATTCGGCGCATGTGACTAATAAAATTAGATTTGATTTGATGAAACCTAAGAGTCTATATTTTGGAGAAATTAAGGCATATATACATTCTTCAACTATTTTCCATTCTAAAAATGTTTAATAAACAAAGGCCTTGATTTCTGGTCAAACAGATGGAAAATGAGTCTTAGAAAACATCTACCAGAAAAGATCTTAAGATATTATAAATATATAATATATCAAAAATCATCTTCAAGTAAAGACCCCTGCCAACTAATATCAACACTTACATTTAGTTGGAGACTTCTGTAAGTTTAAGAAATATTGCCTTGTGTCTTGTAATTTACCGTTACCAACAACCCATATACCTTCAAGATATTTTCTCATTTCTCTCCCTCAGGAGGGAGGATAATGAAAGTTCACAGCAGTAACAAGTAATAGTAGACATGCCATATTAGTTATAGTGATTTTACTGATATCAATTTTGTTTGATTTATGAAGTGATTAAAACTCGAAATTATGCTACCAAATCTGTAACAAAATTTCAGAAAAATCTCTAACAGTATTTCTGTTAGAGATTGAATTGAAATTGAATTGGCTACACTGGGAAAGTAGTAGTCACAAACCACAGTTGGATTCGCAAGTTTGGACAGTATAGTACAGCACAGCACAATACAGTAGAGTTCAGTACAGTAGACAGTAGAGCATACTAGAGTTGAGTACACTATACTGTACTATACTTTACTGTACTGTGCTCTACTGTGCTGTACTTTGATGTCCAAACTTGTGAAAAATAGACGCTCCTGACCAACCAAATTTGGTCTTGTTTGGGGGCATAGCTCGTTAAAATAATAGAAAGTGGGTAGAATAATACCCAAATATGCAAAGGAGGATATTGCATATTTTTACCTTTGAGTACCTATTCAGACACCATGAAGAGAATGACATTCATATCCATAATTATGCACTTCTGTGTAGTACAGATCAGGGACCCATGATGTAATTCAGCTACTGTAATTCCGTTAGTGGGTGTAAATCCACTTCACTTACTGTAGTTCAATAACCAAAAGAGATTTTTTCAAACTCAAGTTGTCATGTCATAGCTGACACCCCATTCTTTCTGCAGACATTTCTGCAGAGTTTTTGGGAAACCGTGGTTGCATAAAACCTTGAGGGAGATTTTACTGAAATGATCTTACCAAACGTCTGCACAGTTCTTATAGTAAATGTGTTTCTCTGTAAATTGTTAAAAGTAGTCATTGTGCATAGAGTTGTATGGTTCGTTCAACTTAGAAATCAATGGTTTTGTTTGGCATACATTTTCAAGTCAAAAAGAGAGTGGTGACGCAGAGACAGACGCGCAGAGACAGACGCGCAGAGACATACACACAGAGACAGACGCGCAGAGACAGACGCGCAGAGACATACACACAGAGACAGACGCGCAGAGACAGACGCGCAGAGACATACACACAGAGACAGACACACAGAGACAGACGCGCAGAGACAGACACACAGAGACAGACACGCAGAGACAGACGCGCAGAGACAGACACGCAGAGACAAACACGCAGAGACGTACACACAGAGGTACAGAGACATACACACATACACACAGAGACATACACACAGAGACAGACACGCAGAGACAGACGCGCAGAGACAGACGCGCAGAGACAGACGCGCAGAGACAGACGCGCAGAGACATACACACAGAGACAGACACACAGAGACAGACGCGCAGAGACAGACGCGCAGAGACATACACACAGAGACAGACGCGCAGAGACAGACGCGCAGAGACAGACACGCAGAGACAGACGCGCAGAGACAGACGCGCAGAGACATACACACAGAGACAGACACACAGAGACAGACGCGCAGAGACAGACACACAGAGACAGACACGCAGAGACAGACGCGCAGAGACAGACACGCAGAGACAAACACGCAGAGACATACACACAGAGACATACACACAGAGGTACAGAGACATACACACATACACACAGAGACATACACACAGAGACATACACACAGAGACAGACACGCAGAGACAGACGCGCAGAGACAGACGCGCAGAGACAGACGCGCAGAGACAGACGCGCAGAGACAGACACGCAGAGACAGACGCGCAGAGACAGACACGCAGAGACAGACACGCAGAGACAGACACGCAGAGACATACACACAGAGACATACACACAGAGACATACACGCAGAGACAGACACGCAGAGACAGACACGCAGAGACAGACGCGCAGAGACAGACGCGCAGAGACAGACGCGCAGAGACAGACGCGCAGAGACAGACACGCAGAGACAGACACGCAGAGACAGACACGCAGAGACATACACACAGAGACATACACACAGAGACATACACACAGAGACATACACACAGAGACAGACGCGCAGAGACAGACGCGCAGAGATAGACGCGCAGAGACAGACACGCAGAGACAGACACGCAGAGACAGACACGCAGAGACAAACACGCAGAGACATACACACAGAGACATACACACAGAGGTACAGAGACATACACACATACACACAGAGACATACACACAGAGACATACACACAGAGACAGACACGCAGAGACAGACACGCAGAGACAAACACGCAGAGACATACACACAGAGACATACACACAGAGACATACACACAGAGACATACACACAGAGACAGACACGCAGAGACAAACACGCAGAGACAAACACGCAGAGACAGACACGCAGAGACATACACGCAGAGACATACACACAGAGGTACAGAGGCATACACACATACACACAGAGGTACAGAGGCATACACACATACACACAGAGACAGATACGCAGAGACAGACACGCAGAGACAAACACGCAGAGACAGACACGCAGAGACAGACACGCAGAGGCACAGAGGCATACACACATACACACAGAGACAGATACGCAGAGACAGACACGCAGAGACAAACACGCAGAGACAGACACGCAGAGACAAACACGCAGAGACAAACACGCAGAGACAAACACGCAGAGACAGACACGCAGAGGTACAGAGGCATACACACATACACACAGAGGCATACACACAGAGGCACAGAGGCATACACACATACACACAGAGACAGATACGCAGAGACAGACACGCAGAGACAAACACGCAGAGACAAACACGCAGAGACAGACACGCAGAGGCACAGAGGCATACACACATACACACAGAGACAGATACGCAGAGACAGACACGCAGAGACAAACACGCAGAGACAGACACGCAGAGACAAACACGCAGAGACAGACACGCAGAGACAAACACGCAGAGACAAACACGCAGAGACAGACACGCAGAGGTACAGAGGCATACACACATACACACAGAGGCATACACACATACACACAGAGACAGACACGCAGAGACAGACACGTAGAGACAGACACGCAGAGACAGACACGCAGAGGCACAGAGGCATACACACATACACACAGAGACAGACACGCAGAGACAGACACGTAGAGACAGACGCGCAGAGACAGACACACAGAGACAGACACGCAGAGACAGACACAGAGGCACAGAGGCATACACACATACACACAGAGACAGACGCGCAGAGACAGACGCGCAGAGACAGACACGCAGAGACAGACACGCAGAGACAGACACGCAGAGACAGACACACAGAGGCACAGAGGCATACACACATACACACAGAGACAGACGCGCAGAGACAGACGCGCAGAGACAGACACGGAGAGACAGACACGGAGAGACAGACACGGAGAGACAGACACACAGAGGCATACACACATACACACAGAGACAGACGCGCATAGACAGACGCGCAGAGACAGACGCGCAAAGACAGGCGCACAGAGACAGACACACAGAGGCACAGAGGCATACACACATACACACAGAGACAGACACACAGAGACAGACGTGCAGACAGACGCGCAGAGACAGACGCGCAGAGACAGACACGGAGAGACAGACACGGAGAGACAGACACGGAGAGACAGACACGGAGAGACAGACACACAGAGGCATACACACAGAGGCACAGAGAAATACACACATACACACAGAGGCATACACACAGAGGCATACACACAGAGACAGAGAGAGGGAGAGAGACAGGGTACAGAGTGACAGAGCAGTGTCTGTGTTCCTGTCTGTCCACCACTAGGCTTAGCTCTGGGAGGAGCAGAGAGGTCGATTGAGAGAGTCAACGTAGGCAGTGTGCCCAGCACCAGACTACTGTCACATGCTCCACATCCCAGTACAGAACAGGACAGCACAGAGCCGGATCAGCAACTTCCCAGCAGGAAGGAATCATCCCTCCAGGGTTAGAGCTGCCCAACCACAACTACCCTTTATTTAACCTTTATTTAACCAGGAAGGGCTCATTGAGATTTAAAATCTCTTTTTCAGGAGCGTCCTGGCCAAGATAGGCAGCACCAAGTCATTACAAAAATTACAGACAGACAACATGAAAAACTACAAGTAATCTAGTAAAAACCATAGAATTCACAAGAGTATAACAAAAATCAAAAACAGCTAATTAAAAACATTGACAGGTCAGGGAATCAGTCTCAAGATCATTCATAAGTGATCATTCATTAGTGATCATTCATCCGTGATTTAAAAATACCAAATCGGGACAAGTTCTTCCAGTTTAAAAGTATTTTGTAAGGCGTTCCAAGACGATGGCGCAGAGTACATAAAAGCCCTTTTACCAAATTCAGTTCGGACATTTGGAACAGTTAGAAGGATAAAGTCCTGCGAACGAAGAGAGTACCCACCACATTTCTGAACAATAAAAATGGTCAAATAAAAAGGTAGTAAACCCAAAATGAGTTGTGATTACCAAAGTCACTGTAAGGGACTGAAAGCTGGGTGGAGCTGTCATTGTCAATGCAGCACAGAACATGAATGAATAAGCAGGCTTCATCCAGCTCCTAGCCGCCACAACAATCCACATTTGCATAGAGAGAAGCCACAGGTGTCTGCTTTACATCGATGAGGTCTTCACCCCAAACAAAAGCCATGATACACAATAATAATACTCCATAATACTCTACACTACTCCATAATAATACTCCACCATACTGCATATTAATACTTCATAACACCCCACACTACTACATAATAACACTCCATAATACCCCACACTACTCCATAATAATACACGCTACTCCATAATACCCCACACTACTCCATAATAATACACGCTACTCCATAATACCCCACACTACTCCATAATAATACACGCTACTCCATAATACCCCACACTACTCCATAATACCCCACACTACTCCATAATAATACACGCTACTCCATAATACCCCGCGCTACTCCATAATAATACACGCTACTCCATAATACCCCACACTACTCCATAATACCCCACACTACTCCATAATAATACACGCTACTCCATAATACCCCACACTACTCCATAATACCCCACACTACTCCATAATAATACACGCTACTCCATAATACCCCACGCTACTCCATAATAATACACGCTACTCCATAATACCCCACACTACTCCATAATACCCCACACTACTCCATAATAATACACGCTACTCCATAATACCCCACACTACTCCATAATAATACACGCTACTCCATAATACCCCACACTACTCCATAATAATACACGCTACTCCATAATAATACACGCTACTCCATAATACCCCACACTACTCCATAATAATACACGCTACTCCATAATACCCCACACTACTCCATAATAATACACGCTACTCCATAATACCCCACACTACTCCATAATAATACACGCTACTCCATAATACCCCACACTACTCCATAATAATACACGCTACTCCATAATACCCCACACTACTCCATAATAATACACGCTACTCCATAATAATACACGCTACTCCATAATACCCCACACTACTCCATAATAATACACGCTACTCCATAATAATACACGCTACTCCATAATACCCCACACTACTCCATAATAATACACGCTACTCCATAATACCCCACACTACTCCATAATAATACACGCTACTCCATAATACCCCACACTACTCCATAATAATACATGCTACTCCATAATAATACACGCTACTCCATAATAATACTCCACACTACCCCATACTAATACACCACACCAATCCATAGTACTCCACACTACTCCATAACAATACTCCACACGACTCCATAATAATGCTACATAATACTCCATGCTACTCCACACTACTCCATAATAATACCCCGCACGATTCCATAATAATGCTACATAATACTCCATAATACTCCACAATACTACCCCGCACGACTCCACAATAATACTCCGTAATACTACTCCGCATCACTCCACAATAATACTCCGCACTGCCCCCAAAAAATACATCGCTCTGCCCCATAATAATACTCTGCACTACTACATGATAATACTCCATCCTGCTCCATAATAATACTCCTCCCTGATCCATAATACTCCACGATGTGCCTTAATAATACACCACACTACTCCGTAATAATACTCCACACTACCCCATAATAATACTCCACACTTCTCCATAATAATACTCTGCACTACTCCATAATAATATTCCGTGCTACTCCATAATACTATTCCCTACCGCTCCATAATAATACTCCAAGCCGCTCCATAATAATACTCCATACTGCTCCATTATAATACTCCACACTACTCCATAATAATACTCCCCGCTACTCCATAAAATAATCCATGCTACTCCATAGTGTTACTCTCTGCTACTCCATAATAATACTCCCTGCTACTCCATAATCGTACTCCATACCACCCCAAAATAATACTCCATACTAATCTATAACACTACTCCATACTATCCCATAGTAATACTCCATACTATTCCATAATAATACTCCATACTAATCTATAACAATACTCCATACAATTCCATAATAATACTCCATACTATTCCGTAATAATACTCCATACTATTCCATAATAATACTCCATATTATTCCATAATAATACTCCATACTAATCTATAACAATACCCCATACTATTCCATAAGAATACTCCACACTGCTCCATAACAATACTCTGCGCTGCTCCATCATAATACTCCACACTGCTCCATAGTAATACCCCACACTGCTCCATAATAATACTCCACACTGCTCCATAGTAATACCCCACACTGCTCCATAATAATACTCCACACTGCTCCATAGTAATACCCCACACTGCTCCATAATAATACTCCACACTAATACATAATAATACTCCATAATACTCCACACTACTCCATAATACTCCATAATAATCCATGCTGCTCCATAATAACACTCCACACTGGAATTGTGATACAGTGAATTATAAGTGAAATAATCTGTCTGGAAACAATTGTTGGAATAATTACTTGTGTAATGCACAAAGTTGATGTCCTAACCGACTTGCCAAAACTATAGTTTGTTAACAAGAAATTTGGAGTGGTTGAAAAACTAGTTTTAATGACTCCAACCTAAGTGTATGTAAACTCCCGACTTCAACTGTACATGTAGCTAATCAATCAGTCAACTACCATCCCTCCAAAAGCAGCCTCCTACACACCCACCTCATGCTATCTCCTCCAGTCTAACCAGCTCTGTATTCCTCTCATTCTGATCACGTACTGTATAGTACATCTCAGAACCTGGGTGGTGAAGCTTGGGCTGACGTTAGCCTTAATGGTGAAATAAAGGTGAAATAAATAAAATAAAAATGCCCCCCCCCCCCCCCCCCCACCTGCCTATCCAGATGCTGGAAATGTTCTCCCTCCATCCCACCCCTCCGTCCCACAGAGCAGCTGTCATGTTCCATCTAACCATGACCGTCAGAGACGGAGGAGAGGTCTGTCTGTCTGTCTGTCTGTCTGTTCTCTGTACCCATATATCATCTAAAATATTCAACATTCCTCTCCCTCTCCCTCTCCCTCTCCCTCTCCCTCTCCCTCTCACCTCTCTCTACCTCTCCCTCCCATCTCTGCCGCTCTCTACCTCTCCCTCCCATCTCTGCCGCTCTCTACCTCTCTCTCTACCTCTCCCTCTCTACCTCTCCCTCTCTACCTCTCCCTCTCTACCTCTCCCTCTCTACCTCTCCCTCTCTACCTCTCCCTCTCTACCTCTCCCTCTCTACCTCTCCCTCTCTACCTCTCACCTCTCTCTACCTCTCACCTCTCTCTACCTCTCACCTCTCTCTACCTCTCCCTCCCATCTATGCCACTCTCTACCTCTCTCTCTACCTCTCCCTCTCTACATCTCACCTCTCTCTACCTCTCCCTCCCATCTCTGCCACTCTCTACCTCGCTCTCTATCTCTCTCTCTACCTCTCTCTCTACCTCTCTCTCTACCTCTCTCTCTCTCTCTACCTCTCCCTCCCATCTCTCCCTCTACCTCTCCCTCTACCTCTCCCTCTACCTCTCCCTCTACCTCTCCCTCTACCTCTCCCTCTACCTCTCCCTCTACCTCTCCCTCTACCTCTCCCTCTACCTCTCCCTCTCCCTCTCCCTCTCCCTCTCCCTCTACCTCTCCCTCTACCTCTCTCTCTACCTCTTCCATCTCTGCCGCTCTCTACCTCTCTCTCTACCTCTCCCTCCCATCTATGCCGCTCTCTACCTCTCTCTCTACCTCTCCCTCCCATCTCTGCCGCTCTCTACCTCTCCCTCCCATCTCTCTAACTCTTCCTCCCATTTCTACCTCTCTCTACCTCTCCCTCCCATTTCTACCTCTCTCTACCTCTCCCTCCCATCTCTTTACCTCTCTCTCCCTCCCATCAATACCTCTGTCTACCTCTCTCTCCCTCTGGTCTTTACCTCACTCTACCTCTCCCTCCCATCAATACCTCTGTCTACCTCTCTCTCCCTCTGGTCTTTACCTCACTCTACCTCCCTACCCCTCTCTCTACCTCCCTACCCCTCTCTCACTCACTCTCCCTCCCATCTCTATCTCTATCTACCTACCCCTCACTCCCTCTCTCTCCCATCTCTACCTCCCTACCCCTCGCTCCCTCTTCACTCCCAACTCTACCACTCTACCCCTCCCTACCCCTCGCTCCCTCTCCACACCCATCTCTACCTCTCTCTACCTCCGTACACCTCGCTCCATCTCCCATCTCTACATCTCTCCCTCTTCACTCCCCTCTCTCCCTCTACACTCCACACCCCACAGCCCTCTCCCCATCCCTACCCCTCTCTCTCTCTCCACTCCCTTCTCCTCCTCCCTACCCCTCTCTCCAATCTCCACCTCCCTACCCCCTCTCCCTCTCCACTCCCCTGTCTCACTCCCATCTCTTTCCCTCCCTACCCCTCTCTCATCTCTTCCTACCTATCTCTCCCTGTCCACTCCCATCTCTCCCCCTCCCTACCACCTCTCTCCACTCCCCTGTCATGCGAGCCTCAGCACCCTCCTCAAGTGCCACATGATTGGAAACTGGTTACGACTCGCCGATCAGCCTACATCAATTATTAACACAAACACGGGTACACACACACACACACATCTATCTACCATTGGAAAGCGGGTTTAAAGTGCAAAAATACCAACATAGGCTTTTTACACTGAACACTGAAAGCATTACAAAAGCAAGTTAGATACTAATGCTTGTGAAAATATACAAACCCACACGGTCCTTCTTCTCTGCTACTCTCCATACTGAAAGAGACATTTAGCTGATCCAGGAAATTCCTTTAACACCTCTGAAATCCCCTGGGCTACAATCTTGGGCTGTGACGATACCAGTATCGCAATATTTTTTCCGTGGCAAAATTGAAAACACAGAGAAGACCAAACTCTTTGGTCTTTTAAAAACCTGCTGGGTTTAAAATATTGTGTGCTATAGTTTGGAAAAGAAATAGATGTGATTCTGGATGACAACATCATTTTTATTTATTTAACCTTTGTTTAACTAGGAAAGTTAGGTATAATGATGTTTGTTTCTAACTTTAGGGAGGTTTTCCTAAACAAGTTAAATCCGCTTCGTATTTTGTTTCCTTGCCATGACACTAATGAGTATCGCGATACTGGTATCGTCCCGGCCCCTTTACAATACGCTGTTCAAAAGAGAGTCCATGCCCAATTTAAACCAACAGCATCGCTCACACTACCTAGAACAGCCCACTAGAACAGCCCACTAGAACAGCCCACTAGAACAGCCCATTAGAACAGTCCACTAGAACAGTCCACTAGAACAGCCCACTAGAACAGCCCACTAGAACAGTCCACTAGAACAGCCCACTAGAACAGTCCACTAGAACAGCCCACTAGAACAGCCCACTAGAAAAGTACAGCATCAGCCCCAAGTGTGTGAATAATCTCCAATATAATACAGTAGCACATAAAACAATGACCATTAGCGTGTGTGTGTGTACCTACAGTCAGGCTTCGTCCCACGGAGGAGAGAGACAGTGCTAACATCCAGACTCAGAGCCAGCTCCACACTACAGCTGCTGCCACTGGCTTCCTGTCCTATATGAGACACACACAGCGTAGCAACGGGCAATCAGCTGTGAGGGAGGTTCTCTCAAATACCCCACATATCCACTCCCATCTCTGTGGCTGGCTGGCTCTCACACACACACACACACACACACACACACACACACACACACACACACACACACACACACACACACACACACACACACACACACACAAAAGAGGATATGCAACCATCACATCTGCCTACACACAAACAAACACGCAGTGGCATGCAGCCATGCCTAGGTGCACATGCACACACACACACACTGAGCTAAGGTAAAAATACACTGACTGTTTAATCCTGTGGGATTGTGTGATGTAAAGAGAGGAAGCAGGGCGAAGCACTCAGAACCAGCGTAGCAGCACTCACTATTCTCTGTAGACCAGCATACATTAAAACTCCACGATAACCCTACTTTAGTCTCACATTCCTTAACATCCCAGTCCTGACCCTCCTCCTCACTAATTTCCTTTCTTTCTCCTCTTCTCCTGCACCGTCTTCTTCCTCTCTCACATCTTCCTGTGCTTCCTCTCATCCTCTCTCCATTTTTCCTCCTTATTGACCTGCCTTCAGCCTCTAACAGTCACCTCAATCTGTCTTATTGACCTGCCTTCAGCCTATGTCACTTCACTGTTTCCTATTGACCTGCCTTCACCATCTAACAGTCACCTCGCTGATTCTTATTGACCTACCTTCACCATCTAACAGTCACCTTACTGTGTCTTTTTGACCTGTCTTCACCATCTAACAGTCACCCCACTGAGTCTTATTGACCTGACTTCACCATCTAACAGTCACCTCACTGTGTGTCCTTCTCTCCTTATGTCTCCTCATATTCCTCCCTCACATTGTCTACCCTTCCTATTTTTTTCAATAACTACCAAGCAAGAGAAGGCAGCAGAACATGCTAAAATGAGCAGTGTTTAGATGCCAACCTTTTCAGTTATGTCGGTTAACTTCTCTAGGATAGGGGGCAGCATTTTCACGTTTGGATGAAAAGCGTGCCCAGAGTAAACTGCCTCCTACTCAGTCCCAGATGCTAATATATGCATATTATTATTGGTATTTGATAGGAAACACTCTGAAGTTTCTAAAACTGTTTGAATCATGTCTGTGACTATAACAGAACTTATTTGGCAGGCAAAACCCAGAGGAAAACCATTCAGATTATTTTTCTTTTGAGGTCACTCTCTTTTCAATGAGGTTTCATTGGGAATCCAGAATTCTAAGGGACCTTCCTGCAGTTACTATCGCTTCCACTGGATGTCAACAGTCTTTAGAAATTGGTTGAGGTTTTTGCTTTGAGAAATGAAGAAGTAGCCATGTTCAGAATGAAGGCTCCAGTGAAGTGTACTGTTTGTAAGAGGCGCGTGACCAGAAAGCATACTACACATTGTTTTCCTCCGGTATTGAACACAGATCATCCCGTCTTCAATTTTATCGATTATTTACGTTAAAAAATACCTAAAGTGTATTACAAAAGTAGTTTTAAATCTTTGGACAAAGCTTACAGGTAACTTTTGAGATATTTTGTAGTCACGTTGTGCAAGTTGGAACCGGTGTCTTTCTGGATCCAACGCGCCAAATAAATGAACATTTTGGATATATATCGACGGAATTTATTGAACAAAAGGACTATTTGTTATGTTTATGGGACATATTGGAGTGCCAACAGAAGAAGCTCGTCAAAGGTAAGGCATGAATTATATCTTTAATTCTGCGTTTTGTGTTGCACCGGGAGTGTTGAAATATGATGGTCTGTGATTGTTAGCTGGGGTGCTATCCTCAGATAATAGCATTGTTTGCTTTCGCCGTAAAGCATTTTTGAAATCTGACACGTTGGCTGGATTCACAACAAGTGTAGCTTTAATTTGGTATTTTGAATGTGTAATTTCATGAAAGTTAAATTTTTATAGTAATTTATTTGAATTTGGCGCTCTGCATTTTCACTGGATGTTGGCCAGGTGGGACGCTACCGTCCCACATATCCCAGAGAGGTTAATTTTATTTATTTTTTTTATTTTTTTTCACCTTTATTTAACCAGGTAGGCTAGTTGAGAACAAGTTCTCATTTGCAACTGCGACCTGGCCAAGATAAAGCATAGCAGTGTGAACAGACAACAACACAGAGTTACACATGGAGTAAACAATAAACAAGTCAATAACATGGTAGAAAAAAAAGAGAATCTATATACAATGTGTGCAAAAGGCATGAGGTAGGCAATAAATCGAGTAATTACAATTTAGCAGATTAACACTGGAGTGATAAATCATCAGATGATCATGTGCAAGAAGAGATACTGGTGTGCAAAAGAGCAGAAAAGTAAATAAATAAAAGCAGTATGGGGTGAGGTAGGTAAATTGGGTGGGTAGTTTACAGATGGACTATGTACAGCTGCAGCGATCGGTTAGCTGCTCGGATAGCAGATTTTTAAAGTTGTTGAGGGAGATAAAAGTCTCCAACTTCAGAGATTTTTACAATTCGTTCCAGTCGCAGGCAGCAGAGAACTGGAAGGAAAGGCGTCCAAATGAGGTTTTGGCTTTAGGGATGATCAGTGAGATACACCTGCTGGAGCGCGTGCTACGGGTGGGTGTAGCCATCGTGACCAGTGAACTGAGATAAGGTGGCACTTTACCTAGCATAGCCTTGTAGATGACCTGGAGCCAGTGGGTCTGACGACGAACATGTAGCGAGGGCCAGCCGACTAGGGCATACAGGTCGCAGTGGTGGGTCGTATAAGGTGCTTTAGTAACAAAACGGATGGCACTGTGATAAACTGCATCCAGTTTGCTGAGTAGAGTATTGGAAGCTATTTTGTAGATGACATCGCCGAAGTCGAGGATCGGTAGGATAGTCAGTTTTACTAGGGTAAGTTTGGCGGCGTGAGTGAAGGAGGCTTTGTTGCGGAATAGAAAGCCGACTCTAGATTTGATTTTGGATTGGAGATGTTTGATATGAGTCTGGAAGGAGAGTTTGCAGTCTAGCCAGACACCTAGGTACTTATAGATGTCCACATATTCTAGGTCGGAACCGTCCAGGGTGGTGATGCTAGTCGGGCGTGCGGGTGCAGGCAGCGAACGGTTGAAAAGCATGCATTTGGTTTTACTAGCGTTTAAGAGCAGTTGGAGGCCACGGAAGGAGTGTTGTATGGCATTGAAGCTCGTTTGGAGGTTAGATAGCACAGTGTCCAAGGAAGGGCCGGAAGTATACAGAATGGTGTCGTCTGCGTAGAGGTGGATCAGGGAATCGCCCGCAGCAAGAGCAACATCATTGATGTATACAGAGAAAAGAGTCGGCCCGAGAATTGAACCCTGTGGTACCCCCATAGAGACTGCCAGAGGACCGGACAACATGCCCTCCGATTTGACACACTGAACTCTGTCTGCAAAGTAGTTGGTGAACCAGGCAAGGCAGTCATTAGAAAAACCGAGGCTACTGAGTCTGCAGATAAGAATATGGTGATTGACATAGTCGAAAGCCTTGGCCAGGTCGATGAAGACGGCTGCACAGTAATGTCTTTTATCGATGGCGGTTATGACATCGTTTAGTACCTTGAGCGTGGCTGAGGTGCACCCGTGACCGGCTCGGAAACCGGATTGCACAGCAGAGAAGGTACGGTGGGATTCGAGATGGTCAGTGATCTGTTTGTTGACTTGGCTTTCGAAGACCTTAGATAGGCAGGGCAGGATGGATATAGGTCTGTAACAGTTTGGGTCCAGGGTGTCTCCCCCTTTGAAGAGGGGGATGACCGCGGCAGCTTTCCAATCCTTGGGGATCTCAGATGATACGAAGGAGAGGTTGAACAGGCTGGTAATAGGGGGTGCGACAATGGCGGCGGACAGTTTCAGAAATAGGGGGTCCAGATTGTCAAGCCCAGCTGATTTGTATGGGTCCAGGTGTTCCAGCTCTTTCAGAACATCTGCTATCTGGATATGGGTAAAGGAGAAGCTGGGGAGGCTTGGGCGAGTAGCAGCGGGGGGGGCGGGGCTGTTGGCCAAGGTTGGAGTCGCCAGGAGGAAGGCATGGCCAGCCATTGAGAAATGTTTGAGAAATGTTAATGAGGACATAGAGCCACAATGAATGCACAACCAGCCCTCAGCAACCAATTACAACCAACACAGGGGTCCAACACTTTTCTGCTGAGTGTGTGTTTGCCCTGTTGGGCAGTGGAGGCTAGAGCAGTAGCTCACTAAGTCACTATGCACATTTACAGAACTAGTCAATCGCTTTGTAGGAACTCTCCCTTAACACTAGAACCACCCAGTGGTGTAAAGTACTTAAGCAAAAATACTTTAAAGTACGACTTAAGTCGTTTTATGGGATATGTGTACTGTACTTCACTATTTATATTTTTGACAACTTTTACTTCCCTACATTCCTAAAGAAAATAATGTACTTTTTTCCCCTGACACTCAAAAGTACTCGTTACATTTTGATTGCTTAGCAAGACAGGAAAATGGTCCAATTCTGTGACATCTATTCCCGCTTCCATGCTCCGGCGCTCAACGTCGCTGGTCTACTAACCACCAGTCCTGACAACCCATCATCACTACTCCTGTTTTTGTATTTACTCCATGTTCGTTCTTATTAAACTCACCGACTGCACTTGCTTCCTGACTCCCTGCATCCCCATTACAGAATACTACCTCACAAAATGGAAGCAGCAGCCAACTGAGATATCTCCCAGATGGTTGACGAACAGAGACCTACTTTTCCAACACCATGACCAGCTGGCGCAACTGGAGATGGCGATGGATGAGGTCCTCCACATTCTTCAACGTCTAGATCTTACTCAAGGAGCGTCACCTTCAACGAGCAGAGGATCCTGTACCATGAGTTGACCCAGTAAGCCAGCACCCCAGCCCATTCAGCAGTCTGCCCAGGTCAGCGATGCCCATTTGTCCCTCCTGGACAAATATGACGGGACTCCATCCAAATTCCGTGGCTTCCTCCTCCAGTGCTCCCTCTATTTCACTCATCAAGTGGGTGCCCCCACCACTGAGCGTTCCAAGGTTGCCATGGTTATTTCCCTGCTGACCGGGCGGGCGTTGGAATGGGCTACGACCATCTGAGAGAGATGCGGAGCAGGATTCCTATGGGAGGTTCATGGCTCTGTACAGAGGAGTCTTCGATCATCCACCGGAGCGCAGAGAGGGGAGTGAGTGCCTACTCCAACTCCAAGAAGGACCGCTGCGGAGTACGCCCTCACCTTCCGTACAGTGGCAGTATCCAGCGGATGGAATGAGCCGGTGCTCCGCACCTTATTCAGAAGAGGATTGCGCGAAGAGGTCGAGACGGAGTTGTCAAGCCGAAACGACACTCTCTCGTTGGACACACGCACCGCGATGGCCATCCATCTGGATAACCTCCTTTGGGAGCATCGGTACTCCCATCGCCTCTCTCCCTCCTTCGTTGACCGTTCTGAGTCAGAGCCTAAACCCGTAGAGGCAGGGGCCACCCGCCTCCCCGCGGCTAAGCGACGCCGTCGGAGACAGCCGGGGCTCTGTTCTTATTGTGGTCAGAAGGGGCACCAGCTTCAACGGTGTCCGCTACATCGTAACCCGGAGGCCACTAGAGCAGAGGGACGGTCCCTTGATCATCGGTCTGCTGAGGTGGGTGTGAGTATTCCATCATCACACTCGACAAAACCCTTGATAGTACCGATTTCACTAGCTGGCTGTCCCTCATGTGTTGTTTCTACAGCTCTAGTGGACTCCTGTGTCTCCTCCCTGAACATAACATCATAACTGCTCTCCTGTCCGTTTCTGGTTCAGGTGCTTGATAACCGACCACTGGGATCTGGAACAATCACAAACACCACAGTACCACTCACCATCACCGTGGTACCCCTGCAACATGAAAGCCTTCCCTTCCTCATTATCCAGGCACCCGTACACCAAGTCATCCTTGGCCATCCTGTGTCTCCAACACCACGACTCCACCATCTCCTGGTTGAGGATGATCACTGCCTGGGCACCCAAATGTCTGTGAAGGACATCGGCGTTACTCTGGACCCTGATCTCTCTTTTGATGAACATATCAAGGACAGATTTTTTTTCATCTATGTAACATTGCAAAAATCTGAAACTTCCTGTCCAAAAATGATGCAGAAAAGTTAGTCCATGCTTTTTTCACTTCTAGGTTGGACTACTGCAATGCTCTACTTTCCAGCTACCCGGATAAAGCACTAAATAAACTTCAGTTAGTGTTAAACATGACTGCAAGAATCTCGACTAGAACCAAAAAAAATATCATATTACTCCAGTGCTAGCCTCTCTACACTGGCTTCCTGTTAAGGCAAGGGCTGATTAAGGTTTTACTGCAAACCTACAAAGCATACATGGGCTTGCTCCTACCTATCTTTCCGATTTGGTCCTGCCGTACATACCTACCTGTACGACTGTACAATCATCAAGATTAAATGTCAGATTCATCAGAAGATCTCTGTTTCTTGGGACCTAGAAAAAGCATCTCTGTTTTGTCCGAGTTTAACCTCTTTGGGCTGCAGGGGCAGTATTGAGTAGCCTGGATAAAAGGTGCCCATTTCAAACGGCCTCGTACTCAATTCTTGCTCGTACAATATGCATATTATTATTACTATTCGATAGAAAACACTCTCTAGTTTCTAAAACCGTTTGAATTATATCTGTGAGTAAAACAGAACTCATTTTGCAGCAAACTTCCTGACAGGAAGTGGAAAATCTGAAATCAATGCTCTGTTCTAGGGCCTGCCTATAAATGTCCTTGATATATATCAGTATACATGCACTTCATACGTCTTCCACTAGATGTCGAAAGGCAGTGAGAGAAGAAATGGAGTGTATAACTTGATCTGGGGTCGAATAAAAGCTCTTTGTATGACGTGTCACCAGTTTCCTGTTATCTGGAGAGCGCGAGAAGGGACCTGGTATTGCCAAAGCTGTCATTGTAGACTAATATCTCCGGCTTTGATTTTATTTGATACATGTGACAATATCATCGTAAAGTATGTTTTTTCAATATAGTTTTATTAGATTATTGAAAATTTTTCGGGACGTTAGGCGTGTTGCTTTGTCTGCGTATGTTCAGGAAGGAGAGCTTCGCGCCACTTTGCTAGCTTTCCGTGCTAATTGACTGGAGAAGAGGACATTCTAAATCCAAACAACGATTGTTCTGGACAAAGGACCCCTTGCACAACATTCTGATGGAAGATCGTCAAAAGTAGGACCCATTTTATGATGCTATTTCCTATATCTGTCGAACATGTTATACTAGTAGTTGGCGCCCAGAGTTTGGGCACTCTCTCGCTATAACTAAGCTGGATGTCGTAATGAAGTAATTTTTAGAATTCTAACACGGCGATTGCATTAAGAACTAGTGTATCTATAATTTCCTATAAAACATGTATTTTTTAGTAACGTTTATGTATAGTTATTTGGTCAGAATAGTTGAGTGTCATAAAAATATCCGCACATTCTGGGAAAAAGATGCTACGTTAGGACAATGTATAACCACTGATTTCAGCTCTAAATATGCACATTTTCGAACAAAACATAAGTGTATGTATAACCTGATGTTATAGGACTGTCATCTGATGAAGCTTATCAAGGTTAGTCAAAAATTATATATCTTTTGCTGGTTTATTCGCTATCGCTAACGTGCCTATTGCTATCGCTTTTGCTATATTGTGTTTTCGCTGTAAAACACTTAAAAAAATCGGAAATATTGGCTGGATTCACAAGATGTTTGTCTTTAATTTGCTGTACACCATCGATTTTTCAGAAATGTTTTATGATGAGTATTTAGGTATTTGACGTTGGCGTCTGTAATTACTCTGGCTGCTTCGGTCCTATTTGTGACGGTAGCTGTGATGGTAGCTGCAATGTAAAACTGATTTATATCTCAAATATGCACATTTTTCGAACAAAACATAGATTTATTGTATAACAAGTTATAAGAATGTCATCTGATGAAGTTGTTTCTTGGTTAGTTAGGTTGGCTTTGTGCATGCTACCTGTGCTGTGAAAAATGTCTGTCCTTTTTTGTATTTGGTGGTGAGCTAACATAAATATATGTGGTGTTTTCACTGTAAAATATTTTAAAAATCGGACATGTTGGCTGGATTCACAAGATGTTTATCTTTCATATGCTGTATTGGACTTGTTAATGTGTGAAAGTTAAATATTTCTAAAAAATATATTTTGAATTTCGCGCCCTGCACTTGAAGTGGCTGTTGTCATATTGTGCCCGGTTTCGGGCTTGCAGCCCAAAGAAGTTAACCTGTTGGGGATGGGGGCGCTGTTTAGACTATTTATGCTAATGTGGCTAATTTTTTAAACGGCTTCCCACAAAATCCTTGATCGTACAATATGCATATTATTATTATTATTGGATAGAAAACAGTCTATAGTTTCTATAGGAGTTGAAATTTTGTCTCTAAGTGGAACAGAGCCCATTCTACAGCAATTTCCCTGACATGGAGTCAGATTTGAGAAATGTTGGCCACTTTTCTGAAGTCAGTTAAAAGGGCACTGTCGTTGCTATGACTATACGGACACTTCTTACGTCTTCCCCTGGATGCCTTTACGTGATGACGATTCCAACGGGGTCGATTGCTCGTTCACAGGCCCTACAAATGAAAAAAACCTTTAGCTAGCAAGTCTTTTCTTGCTGCGTAACGCGCGTGGAAGACACCGACCCTCTCCTGTTCCAAGCGTTAGTTTAGCCTGTTATATTTCTCCGGTCATCTTTTCACTCGTTATAGGAGTTACAAACATCATGAAGTAGTTAATTTAAAGCGTTTTATAGCAATTTATATCCGTTTAGTGCGATTTTGGGACATTTATTTTTGCAACGATGTGAAAAGTTGGGCACGCTTTTCAGTTCATCCCGAACGCAGTTGACATTTCCACATGGCAAGAGGACAGCTTTCCACCAAAAGACGATTTCTCCCAAGAAAGGATCCTTTGCCCAAGATACTGATGGAAGAACAGCTCAAGGTAGGACATTTTTATTATGATAAATCGTGTTTCTGTCGAAACATTTTAGTGGCTTAGGACGCCATGTTTTTTGACGTAGCTTCGCTTGGCGCAAACTGTATTGAAAAGTAAGGATAAATTAAAAAATGTAATAACGCAATTGTATTAAGAATTAAATTGTCTATCAATCCCTGTCCACCCTATATTTTTTAGTCACGTTTATGAGTATTTATGTATAAGAGTAGATCACTGTCTAAGTGGCGCAAGGACAAATTCTGACCAGCTGAGTTACATTTCACATTGTCTAACCATGATTTTGGTGGCTAAATATAAACATTTTCGATCAAACTGTATATACATGTTGTAATGTGATGTTACAGGAGTGTCATCGGAAGAATTCTGAGAAGGTTAGTGAAAAAATTAACCTGTCTAGGATCAGCGTGGCGCTAGCGGCACTCCCCCCCCCCCCCCACTGAAAAACCAGTGCCGCGAAATTCAAAAAAAATATTTTTTTAAAATATTTAACTTTCACACATTAAAGTCCAATACAGCTAATGAAAGACACAGATCTTATGAATCCAGTCAACATTTCCGATTTTTAAAATGTTTTACAGGGAAGACACAATATGTAAAGATGTACATCTATTACCTAAAAACACATTAGCATATTCCACCATCTTTTATTTGTCCACCAACACCAGTAGCCATCACCAATTCGGCTAAACTAAGATATTTATAGCCCCTAACCAACAAAAAAACTCATTAGATGACAGTCTGATAACATATTTATGGTATGGGATAGGTTTTGTTAGAAAAAAGTGCATATTTCAGGTATATGGCATAGTTTACAATTGCACCCACCATCACAAATGGACTAGAATAATTACAATGAGCAACGTGTTTACCTAACTACTAATCATCAAACATTTCGTAAAAATACACAGCATACACGAATCGAAAGACACAGATCCTGTGAATACAGACAATATTTCAGATTTTCTAAGTGTCTTACAGCGAAAACACAATAAATCGTTATATTAGCTTAGCACATAGCAATTAGCAGCCCAGCATTGATTCTAGCCAAAGTGAGCGATAAAAGTCAACATCGCCAAAAGATATTAATTTTTTCACTAACCTTCTCAGAATTCTTCCGATGACACTCCTGTAACATCACATTACAACATGCATATACAGTTTGATCGAAAATGTTTATATTTAGCCACCAAAATCATGGTTAGACAATGTGAAATGTAGACAAGCTGGTAAAGAAAACGTCCTTGCGCCACTTAGACAGTGATCTACTCTTATACATAAATACTCATAAACGTGACTAAAAAATATAGGGTGGACAGGGATTGATAGACAATTTAATTCTTAATACAATTGCGTTATTACATTTTTTAATTTATCCTTACTTTTCAATACAGTTTGCGCCAAGCGAAGCTACGTCAAAAAACATGGCGTCCTAAGCCACTAAAATGTTTCGACAGAAACACGATTTATCATAATAAAAATGTCCTACCTTGAGCTGTTCTTCCATCAGTATCTTGGGCAAAGGATCCTTTCTTGGGAGAAATCGTCTTTTGGTGGAAAGCTGTCCTCTTGCCATGTGGAAATGTCAACTACGTTCGGGATGAACTGAAAAGCGTGCCCAACTTTTCACATCGTTGCAAAAATAAATGTCCCAAAATCGCACTAAACGGATATAAATTGCTATAAAACGCTTTAAATTAACTACTTTGTGATGTTTGTAACTCCTATAACGAGTGAAAAGATGACCGGAGAAATATAACAGGCTAAACTAACGCTTGGAACAGGAGAGGGTCGGTGTCTTCCACGCGCGTTACGCAGCAAGAAAAGACTTGCTAGCTAAAGGTTTTTTTCATTTGTAGGGCCTGTGAACGAGCAATCGAGCCCGTTGGAATCGTCATCACGTAAAGGCATCCAGGGGAAGACGTAAGAAGTGTCCGTATAGTCATAGCAACGACAGTGCCCGTTTAAATGAATTCAGAAAAGTGGCCAACGTTTCTCAAATCTGACTCCATGTCAGGGAAATTGCTGTAGAATGGGCTCTGTTCCACTTAGAGACAAAATTTCAACTCCTATAGAAACTATAGACTGTTTTCTATCCAATAATAATAATAATATGCATATTGTACGATCAAGGATTTTGTGGGAAGCCGTTTAAAAAATTAGCCACATTAGCATAAATAGTCTAAACAGCGCCCCCATCCCCAACAGGTTAA